>NC_091169.1:9577776-9582776 GCF_040958095.1 Procambarus clarkii
ACTGGCCTGTAGTTCAGTGCCTTTTGTCTGTCACCCTTTTTAAATATTGGTACTACATTAGCAGTCTTCCATACTTCTGGTAGGTCTCCCGTTTCCAGTGACCTACTATACACTATGGAGAGTGGCAAGCTAAGTGCTCCTGCACACTCTTTCAATACCCATGTGTGTGTGTGTGTGTGAACTTAAGACGGCGTGGACTGAATATAATCTACGGATTAGTCAGCATAGTAGGGGGGGAGGGGTAATATACTCAGGATACAGAAGTTGGTAATGATACTTAGGATCTTCATGTTGGAGATTATTCTGTGGATGTTGATGCTGGGAATGATGCTGTGTATGTTGATGTTGGAGGTGATTCCCTGTATGTTGGATGTGGTGCTGTGTATGTTGATGTTGGTGGTGATTCCCTGTATGTTGGATGTGGTGCTGTGTATGTTGATGTTGGAGGTGATTCCCTGTATGTTGGATGTGGTGCTGTGTATGTTGATGTTGGAAACGATAGTCTGGATGTTGACGCTGGAACCCCTAGTTATTTACTCAACTCAAATGTAAACAATGTTGCCAATTTTGTAGTATCGTATTTAAATTTTTCATGTTCGTGTGCAATATAATATTTTTGTTAATAATCGCAATCACAGAGTTCACATCTTACTGCAGTAATAACAGGCGAGCGTTCAGTTCGTGTTTAAATTATTAAAATTATTTAACACGTATATTTTAATTATCTAAACACTCTTTTATAATTGCTAAAAAACTATTGTTTTAATAAATCAAGCATAATTGTTTCAGAAGGGGTAAGCTAACGCTGATGATTGCTGGGTAACATGTTTACTTTTTTCTCAAAAAGCATTATATTATTTCAGTCTGCTGTGAGACAGCCCCAACAGTTGTCCAAAACTCTGACCAGCGATGATGGGCTGTAATATGTTTCATGGCAGCTGACAGCTTTCTTAAAGTTTGCTTATCCGAACAACTTGTCGATGACAAATCGGGGATTGACGCCAGTGTGGGGCGAGTTGAATACAACACTGTGGAAGATTGAGGAATGTGTATGTGTGATTGACGCCAGTGTGGGGCGAGTTGAATACAACACTGTGGAAGATTGAGGAATGTGTATGTGTGATTGACGCCAGTGTGGGGCGAGTTGAATACAACACTGTGGAAGATTGAGGAATGTGTATGTGTGATTGACGCCAGTGTGGGGCGAGTTGAATACAACACTGTGGAAGATTGAGGAATGTGTATGTGTGATTGACGCCAGTGTGGGGCGAGTTGAATACAACACTGTGGAAGATTGAGGAATGTGTATGTGTGTTTTTCCCGAACCAACAACGTCATATTACGCTTGATAAATAAATATCTAAACTGATTGACTTTTTTTTTACCATGAGGGCTGTTTGGTTCTTCCGTCCGAATTTTTCCATGTGTAGGTTGGCCGTATTTTTAGCTTTATAGTAAATCGTCAATTGTATTTTCTGTTTTTTGTCTGTACAGATAGCGTTGCTATCAACAATATCTTTCAGGACCCTTACCTCCGTTTTATGAGCTGTCGAGAAGAAGTTCCTGTAAAATAGTTTTTACTTTTTTAGGATTTAACTATTTAATAGGTCGACATATTCGACCTCGAGACGCAAAAAAAAGGTCACCACTACAGACACCTTGCAGGCAGAACTTATTGCAGAAGGAGGAAAGATTCGAGGCAACTACAGAAGCACCATACTGCCCCAGAGCTCAAAGCGGCAGCTAAGAGCCTTCGTGAGAACAAGGAGATAGTCGTCAGGAGAGGTGACAAGTCGCCAATATATGTCATTCTTAAAAAAAGACGAATATCTGGCGAAATGAACCTCATACTCTCAGACCAAACTAAATTCCAAAGGGTAACGAAGGACACTACAGCCGAATTGATAACAAAGGTTAACAGATTGATCGAAACTGTGAACAGCAAGAAATCCGGATTCCACCTGCCAAAGATTATTGGGGAATACAAACCTGGGTATGGGTATAGAAATGTCAAGACACACAAGTCTGGAAACCCACTTCGGCCAATCATCAGCCAGATACCCACACCCACGTACAGACTGGCGAAACGACTCAACGGCTTGCTGACTCCTTATGTACCTTGTGCTTTCAGCCTGCTTTCAAATTCCAAAGGAATTTGTTGATTTACTGCAGTGAACACGGGCCTCAGGGATAAGAGCCTCGTTGAACGTAGAATCACTGTTTACCAACTTACCTGTGGAGAAAACAATTGGGATGATAGCGGGCATAAAGAATCATGATCCGGCTTGTACTCCTCTTGACATACCAGAAAACATTCTAAATAAACTACTCTAAGCTTGTACTAAAGAGGCACCCTTCTTGAGCCCGGATGGGCACAAGTATAAGCAAGTAGATGGGGTCGCCATGGGTTCTCCCCTAGGTGTCCTGTTTGCGAACTTCTACATGGGTACCATCGAACAAAAGTCTTAGTCGACATGAACTTGAAACCGGCCATATACTGCAGGTATGTTGACGACATTTTTACACTGGTACCTGATGTTAGACATCTGCAGGAGCTGAAGGAGGCATTTGAGCAGAATTCTGTGTTGCGTTTCACTTACGAGATGGAGAAAGATGGGAAGCTGCCCATTCTAGATGTAACAGTCATGGAAAGGAGCGGAGGTTTCCACACTGCAGTCTACACTAAGGAAACAAACATAGGAATGTGCCTAAATGCCAACAGTGACTGCCCAGACAGGTACAAGAGGAGTGTTGTTAACGCTTATGTCGACCGTGCTCTCAGCCACAGCTCAGGATGGAAGCAAGTCGACGAAGAACACTGTAGGGTAAGGCAGATCCTAGTCAACAACGGCTTCTCCAATGGTTTCGTTGACGACATCATAAGAACGAAAGTGAAGCGCCATGCAACCTCTGAAGATACATCTAACACAACACCTATACCCCTTATTAGAGTATTTTACAGGAACTTCTTTTACACAGCTCATAAAATGGAACAAAGGGTCCTGAAAGATATTGTTAATAGAAACGTTATCTCTACAGACAAAAATCAGAAGACACAACTGACGATTTACTATAAAACCAAAAAAAGGCCAGCCTACTCATGAGAAACTCTCCAGACACAAAGCAGGACGCTTTAAAAGAGACCAACGTCGTCTATGCCTTCAAATGCCCCCTTGGGGACTGTAAGCCTCAAAAAACTCAGTATATAGGCAAGACAACAACATCTCTTTCCAGGTGATTAACGATGCATAAGCAACAGGGCTCCATTAAGGAACATATAATCTCTTCCCACAACCAAACCATCACCAGAGAAATCTTAGCAAACAACACAGAAATCATCGATAGATACAGCGATAGCAGGCGGCTTGACATCTGCGAGGCACTACACATCAAGAAGTCAACACCAGCAATCAACAGCCAATTAATGCGCAACTATATTCTACCTACTACAAGACTCCACTCCAATATAGAAGCATCAAGAAATATGGGCCAATAGGCCCTCTGCAATTACTTCCATTCTTACCTTCAATATCCATTGTTTCGTGTTCTATCCTGTGTTGAAAGTTTTGTTCACCTCATCCAAAAACTGTTGTAACATATCACCTCACCCAAAATGTGGGTATAAAATGAAAAATGAAAGCTGTTTAAATCATAGCATAAGTAAGATCTCTGTTTAGTGTTTGCAGGTAATAGTTGTGTGTGTGTAAACTAAAAGTCTTTGAAAATGGAATAAGTTATTACGAAAAGCGTTCAAGTGTCGCGTCAGACTAGAAATAAAAATGAATTTTGGAGAATTGATTTTTCAGTTACCATCAACAGTGAAAAGAAACATAAGAAAGATCGAGAAAATTCCTGTTAGAATATATATATATATATATATATATATATATATATATATTATATATATATATATATATATATATATATATATATATAATATATATATATATATATATATATATATAATATATATATATATATATATATATATATATATGTTTCATTGAATATGACCGCATATTCTGTATTTATTATTTTCTGGTTTAGGGCTTCTATCCCTCTAACTATTTTCTTAGCATCAGGGCTTAATTGGAATAGGAGTTCTCCAAAACTCATTTTCGTACTTTTAAGGTGAAGAAAAGAAGTGATTTACTATAGAGTGTATTACACTTATTTGTATAATTTGCACGACGTTTCGAACCTCCATGGTTCATTCTCAAGTGAACAGATCTTACAATACTAGTTGATTTTATACCCGCATTAGGTCAGGTGATAATACAATGAAGGTAAAAAACATGGGGGGATACATAAGGGATAAACATAGGGGCTGCAGAAGGCTTATTGGCCCATACGAGGCATCTCCTATCTAAACACAAAGATTAATCCAGTGTAATTGGCCTGTTATGTTGGACATTGTCTTCTGTGTTGGCATCAATATGTTCTTGTCTTGTCCTTACTCTCATGGTGGGTAGAGTAAATAGTTCCGTGATTTGGGTGTTCATGGTAGGTCGCTCTATTCTTATGTGAATTGCCTCAAGAATTTGTAATCTTCTTGAATCTTGGGTTTTGTCTATTATGCAAGTATTCTTGTTCAACATTTCTCTTGTTAGAGTAATGTCATGGGCTTGTCTCATGTGATTCCTAGGGGCACCAGATTGAAGATGGCATGTCAAACGCCTCGTCAGCTTGGTCGACGTCATACCTATGTACTTACATTGAAGGTTACATCCTTCGTGGGGGCAAGTGTACATGTATACAACGCTTGACTGCTGTAGAGGGTTCTCCGTCGGCTTCGGGCTGTTTTTGATAAGGAGTTCGGAAGTCTTCTTGGTTTTGTAGAATATTATCAGGTTTATGTTTTGGTTAGGAGTAGTGCTTTTTACTCCTTTACGAATTATTTCTTTCATTATTCTTTCCTCTTTTATATGTTCACTGTGCATGGTTGATTTGTAATATATATTTTTTATTGGGGTGTGTTGGTTTCTGTTCTAGGTTCTGAA
>NC_091169.1:9587776-9724085 GCF_040958095.1 Procambarus clarkii
CTCTTTTCTCGAATCGTTACAGGTAGGCAGTTCCCCTTCATTGTGTACTGTCCCTTTGGTCGCCTATCACCTGATCTCTTTTCCATAACTTTACATTTACTCGTGTTAAACTCCAGTAGCCATTTCTCTGACCATCTCTGCAACCTGTTTAAGTCCTCTTGGAGGATCCTACAATCCTCATCTGTCACAACTCTTCTCATTAATTTTGCGTCATCCGCAAACATTGACATGTAGGATTCCGCTCCTGTAATCATATCATTTACATAAATTAGAAAGAGGATTGGTCCCAACACCGATCCTTGAGGTACTCCCACTCGTTACTGTTCGCCCAGTCCGACTTCTCGCCCCTTACCATTACCCTTTGGCTTCTTCCTGTTAGGTAGTTCCTTTACCCATGCTAGGACCTTTCCGCTTACTCCTGCCTGCCTCTCAAGTTTGCATAGCAGTCTCATGTGCGGTTACTGTATCAAAGGCCTTTTGGCAGTCCAGAAATATGTCAGTCTTCTCAGCCTTCTCTGTCCTGCCTTATCCTTGTCACTTTATCATAGAATTCTAAAAGGTTTGTTAGGCATGATTTCCCTGTCCAGAACCCATGTTGGTGCTGTTTACCAACCCAATGCTCTCCAGGTGCTCAACAAGTCTTAGCCTAATTATTCTTTCAAGTATTTTTGCAGGGGATGCTTGACAGTGATACGGGTGTGTAGTTAAGTGGCTCCTCCCTATCACCTATCTTGAAAATCGGTACGACATTTGCCGCCTTCCAGCAACTGGACAATTCCCTCGACATAAGTGACTCATTAAAAGATCATTGCCTGAGGCACGCTGAGAGCCTGCGCTGCCTCTTTTAATATCCACGGTGATACTTTGTCTGGTCCAACAGCTTTAGTTGCATCCAGTGTTGTCAACTGTCTCATTACATCCTCTGCTGTCACCTCCATATCTGATAGTCTTTCATCTAGGGTAATCTCTTTTAACAATGGGAGCCGCTCAGGATCGGTTGTGAACACTCAATGGAAACTTGCATTCAGTACCTCACAGATTTCCTTGTCACTTTCTGTATATGCCCCTTCTGTTTTCCTCAGTCTTGTCACTTGGTCGTTCACCGACATCTTCCTTCTTATATGGCTATGTAGTAATTTAGGTTGCTTTTTCGCTTTAATTTCAATATCATTCTCATAATTTCTTTCTGACACTCGTCTTATGTAAATGTAATCATTCCTAGCTCTGTTACATCTAATCCTGTTGTCCTCTGTCCTTTGTCTTCTGTACTTCCTCCACTCCCTCCTGCATCTCACTTTTGCTTCCTGACACTGTCTATTCAACCATGGGTTATTATATTCCCTCCTGCTCTTTTCCTTTACTGTTGGAATAAATCTCTCTTCAGCCTCCTTGCATTTCCATATGACTTGGTTCATCATACCTTGCACTGTTTTTCCTCTAATTTCTTCCTCCCACTGCACTCCTCCCAGGTAGTCCCTTATCCTCCTGTAGTCCCCTTTCCTGTAATCAAGTCTCCTTTCCCGACCTCTTGTCCTTTGGTCACAATTTTAAGCTCCATCATGTAGTCAAAGACTAGGACACAATGGTCACTGGCTCCTAGTGGTATTTCATGTTTCAAATGCTCGATGTCTTCTACATTCTGGGTGAAAATGAGGTCTAATAGGCTGGGCGTATCCCCTCCTCTTTCCCTAGTATCTTCCTTCACTTGCTATGTTAGGAAATTCCTATCAATAACGTCTACCAGCTTTGCTCCCCAGATTTCCTCCCCGCCATGGGGATTCCTTGTTTTCCAATCTATCTCTCCGTGACTTAGTGTGTGTTTGTGTGTGTGTGTGTGTGTGTGTGTGTGTGTGTGTGTGTGTGTGTGTGTGTGTGTGTGTGTGTGTGTGTGTGTGTGTGTGTGTGTTAAGAGACCGGAAGGTCGAGTGTGTGTGTGTTAAGAGACCGGGAGGTCGTGTGTGTGTGTGTGTGTGTGTGTGTGTGGTGTGTGTGTTAAGAGACCGGGAGGGCGTGTGTGTGTGTGTGTGTGTGTGTTAAGAGACCGGGAGGGCGTGTGTGTGTGTGTGTGTGTTAAGAGACCGGGAGGGCGTGTGTGTGTGTGTGTGGGTGTGTGTGTGTGTGTGTGTGTGTGTGTGTGTGTGTTAAGAGACCGGGAGGTCGTGTGTGTGTGTGTGTGTGTGTGTTAAGAGACCGGGAGGGCGTGTGTGTGTGTGTGTGTGTGTGTGTGTGTGTGTGTGTGTGTGTGTGTGTGTGTGTGTGGTGTGTGTGTGTGTGTGTGTGGTGTGTGTGTGTGTGTGTGTGTGTGTGTGTGTGTGTGTGTGTGTGTGTGTGTGTGTGTGTGTGTGTGTGTGTGTGTTAAGCGACCGGGAGGTCGTGTGTGTGTGTGTTAAGCGACCGGGAGGTCGTGTGTGTGTGTATGTTAAGCGACCGGGAGGTCGTGTGTGTGTGTATGTTAAGCGACCGGGAGGTCGTGTGTGTGTGTGTTAAGCGACCGGGAGGTCGTGTGTGTGTGTGTTAAGCGACCGGGAGGTCGTTTGTGTGTGTGTTAAGCGACCGGGAGGTCGTGTGTGTGTGTGTTAAGCGACCGGGAGGTCGTGTGTGTGTGTATGTTAAGCGACCGGGAGGTCGTGTGTGTGTGTGTGTGAGTGTGTGTGTTAAGAGACCGGGATGGTCGTGTGTGTGTGTGTTAAGAGACCGGGAGGTCGTGTGTGTGTGTGTGCGTGTGTTAAGAGACCGGTAGGTCGTGTGTGTGTGTGTTAAGAGACCGGGAGGTCGTGTGGGTAGACCGAAGATGTTAGTGATGTTGTTAATAGCTTCACCTACTCGGGAAAGTTTTAGATAGCACGGGTTATGGCGAGCCCGTAGTGGACTTGAGACAGAGAGTCAGGCATCACGTATATAAAATAAAAAAAATCTTTGTTTTATTAAATCGAAACTTGTGCAAATAGTAAGCAGCAATATGTTCTTGATATAATATTTCTATATTCATGTCAATAACGTTTACTTTTGCATTTTCGTGTTTTAATGTTCCTTACTTTTAACTGTGACACTCTAATGATTATTCCTGAATAAAAAAAAAATTATTAACAGTTCATTCATGATAATGATTTTATTTATTATTAATCAGGTGATTATTAACAGACATTGTGTTTTAATTGTAATTCACATATTGTGCTGTTAATATTAATCTATGCAGGTAATGCTGATTAGTTGATGGTCAATATGATGAGTTTCCCAGTGACGTTGTTCATGTGAGGCTTAAGTCATTATAAGGTAATTGACTTTCTGTACGATTATTATTTGAAGGTATAACATTTTTATTTCATTTATATAACATTAATAGTGCTATGTTACTAAATCTATAGTGGTATTATGCAGTATGAGTACTGCATAATACTAACGTTCTTCGTAATTTAATACATTCTTACGTACTCCATAATGTAATACATACTTACGAACTCTGTAATGTAATACATACTTATGTACTCCGTAATGTAATACATACTTATGTACTCTGTAATGTAATACATACTTATGTACTCCGTAATGTAATACATACTTATGTACTCCGTAATGTAATACATACTTATGTACTCCGTAATGTAATACATACTTATGTACTCCGTAATGTAATACATACTTATGTACTCCGTAATGTAATACATACTTATGTACTCCGTAATGTAATACATACTTATGTACTCCGTAATGTAATACATACTTATGTACTCCGTAATGTAATACATACTTATGTACTCCGTAATGTAATACATATTTATGTACTCCGTAATGTAATACATACTTATGTACTCCGTAATGTAATACATACTTATGTACTCTGTAATATAATACATATTTACGTACTCAGTAATGTAATACATACTTACGTACTCTGTAATGTAATATTTATATACTTCCGTACTCCGTAATGTAATGCATACTTAAATACTCCATAATATAATACATACTTAAATACTCTGTAATGTAATACTTAGATACTTACGTACTTCGTGATACATAAGAACTGCATGGAGTACTCTGTTACTCTGCATGGAGTACACGGTTACTCTGCATGGAGTACACTGTTACTCTGCATGGAGTACTCTGTTACTCTGCATGGAGTACTCTGTTACTCTGCATGGAGTACTCTGTTACTCTGCATGGAGTACTCTGTTACTCTGCATGGAGTACTCTGTTACTCTGCATGGAGTACGTCTGATTATAAATTTACAGTGACCATTGAATGACATTTTTGTGGTGTGAGAAGTTAGGAGGAGGTGGTTCTCCAGTTATTATAATGCCTGCGCAAGGTACGGATGTGAGTGTACATTCTTGAACAGGGTTGTGAGTGTACATTCTTGACCTGGGTTGTGAGTGAACATTCTTGACCTGGGTTGTGAGTGTACATTCTTGACCTGGGTTGTGAGTGAACATTCTTGACCTGGGTTGTGAGTGAACATTCTTGACCTGGGTTGTGAGTGAACATTCTTGACCTGGGTTGTGAGTGAACATTCTTGACCTGGGTTGTGAGAGCATTCTTCGTTGTGTAATATTGTTGTTTGCATCCCCCCACGAGCCTGGCAATCAACTTCTTATATTTTCGGAGTTTGAAGCAATTAACTTCTTTTATTAATTAAGCTACGCGGTGTAAAGATCCACTTCTTCACTTACATGCGTCTCACAGCGTGTGTGTGTGTGTGTGTGTGTGTGTGTGTGTGTGTGTGTGTGTGTGTGTGTGTGTGTGTGTGTGTGGTGTGTGTGTGGTGTGTGTGTGGTGTGTGTGTGTGTGTGTGTGTGCTCACCTAATTGTGCTTGCGGGGGTTGAGCTCTGGCTCTTTGGTCCCGCCTCTCAACCGTCAATCAACTGGTGTACAGATTCCTGAGCCTATTGGGCTCTATCATATCTACATTTGAAACTGTGTATGGAGTCAGCCTCCACCACATCACTTCCTAATGCATTCCATTTACTAACTACTCTGACACTGAAAAAGTTCTTTCTAACGTCTCTGTGGCTCATTTGGGTACTCAGCTTCCACCTGTGTCCCCTTGTTCGCGTCCCACCAGTGTTGAATAGTTCATCCTTGATTACCGGTCGATTCCCCTGAGGATTTTGTAGGTTGTGATCATGTCCCCCCTTACTCTTCTGTCTTCCAGTGTCGTAAGGTGCATTTCCCGCAGCCTTTCCTCATAACTCATGCCTCTTAGTTCTGGGACTAGTCTAGTAGCATACCTTTGGACTTTTTCCAGCTTCGTCTTGTGCTTGACAAGGTACGGGCTCCATGCTGGGGCCGCATACTCCAGGATTGGTCTTACATATGTGGTGTACAAGATTCTGAATGATTCCTTACACAGGTTCCTGAACGCCGTTCTGATGTTAGCCAGCCTCGCATATGCCGCAGACGTTATTCTCTTTATGTGGGCTTCAGGAGACAGGTTTGGTGTGATATCAACTCCTAGATCTTTCTCTTTGTCTGTTTCATTAAGTACTTCATCTCCTATTCTGTATCCTGTGCCTGGCCTCCTGTTTCCACTGCCTAGTTTCATTACTTTGCATTTACTCGGGTTGAACTTCAACAGCCATTTGTTGGACCATTCACTCAGTCTATCCAGGTCATCTTGTAGCCTCCTACTATCATCCTCTGTTTCAATCCTCCTCATAATTTTTGCATCGTCGGCAAACATTGAGAGGAACGAATCTATACCCTCTGGGAGATCATTTACATATACCAGAAACAGTATAGGTCCAAGGACTGACCCCTGCGGGACTCCACTTGTGACGTCTCGCCAATCTGAGACCTCACCCCTCACACAGACTCGTTGTCTCCTGTTGCTTAGGTACTCCTCTATCCACCGGAGTACCTTCCCTCTCACTCCAGCCTGCATCTCCAACTTTCGCACTAGCCTCTTGTGTGGCACTGTATCAAAGGCTTTCTGACAATCCAAAAATATGCAGTCTGCCCACCCTTCTCTTTCTTGCCTTATTTTTGTTGCCTGGTCGTAGAATTCAAGTAACCCTGTGAGGCAGGACCTGCCATCCCTGAACCCACGTTGATGCTGTGTTACAAAGTTCCTTCGCTCCAGATGCTCCACTAGTTTTTTTCGCACAATCTTCTCCATCAGCTTGCATGGTATGCAGGTTAGGGACACTGGCCTGTAGTTCAGTGCCTCCTGTCTATCCCCTTTCTTGTATATCGGGACTACGTTAGCTGCTTTCCAAATATCTGGCAGTTCCCCTGTTGCCAGTGATTTGTTATACACTATGGAGAGTGGTAGGCTCAGTTCTCTTGCTCCTTCCTTTAGAACCCAAGGGGAGATTCCATCTGGGCCTATAGCCTTCGTCACGTCCAACTCTAGTAAACACTTCCTTACTTCCCCACTGGTAATCTCAAACTCTTCCAGTGGTTCCTGGTTAGCTATTCCCTCACTTACCTCTGGAGTTTCTCCTTGCTCTAAGGTGAAGACCTCCTGGAATTTCTTATTCAATTCCTCACACACTTCCTTGTCATTTGTAGTGAATCCTTCCGCCCCTATCCTTAATCTCATAACCTGTTCCTTTACTGTTGTTTTTCTCCTAATGTGGCTATGCAACAATTTAGGCTGAGTCTTTGCCTTGCTTGCCATGTCATTTTCGTATTGTCTTTCTGCCTCTCTTCTCATCCTGACATATTCATTCCTGGCATTCTGGTATCTTTCTCTGCTCTCCAGTGTCCTGTTATTCCTATAGTTTCTCCATGCCCTTTTACTTTGCTGCTTAGCTAGCCTACATCTTTGATTAAACCATGGGTTTCTCTTCTTCATTTCTCTGTTTTTCCTTTTGGACTGGGACAAACTTGTTTGCTGCGTCCTTGCACTTCTGCGTGATGTAATCCATCATATCTTGGGCCGTCTTTCCCCTGAGCTCTGTTTCCCATGCTATATCTGTTAGGAATTTTCTTATCCCCTCATAGTTTCTCTTTCGGTATGCTAACCTTTTGGTTTCGGTATCCCTCCTCGAGTTCAATAACCCTTCTCCAATCAAGTACTCAAACACCAGTACACTGTGGTCGCTCATTCCTACTGGGTCCTCAAAACCGATTTCTCTTATGTCGGAGTCGTTCAGAGTGAAGACTAGGTCGAGTCTCGCTGGTTCGTCATTGCCTCGCATCCTTGTGGGTTCTCCGACATGCTGGGTTAAAAAGTTGCTTGTCACCACCTCCAATAGTTTGGCTCTCCACGTATCCTCGCCTCCATGCGGTTCCTTGTTCTCCCAGTCAATCTTTCCGTGATTGAAGTCGCTCATGATGAGCAGGTGGGATCTATTTCTACAGGCAGCAGAGGCTGCCCTCTCAATTATAGTGTTAACTGCCTTGTTGTTGTTTTCATACTCTTGACTGGGTCTCCTGTCATTTGGTGGAGGGTTGTATATTACTGCTACTACTATTCTTGGTCCTCCCATTGTTATGGTGCCTGCTATGTAGTCTCTGAACTCCTCACAGCCCGGGATGGCCATCTCCTTAAAACTCCATTCCCTTCTCATGAGTAGGGCCACTCCGCCTCCTCCCCTACCTTCCCTCTCTTTCCTTATTACTGTATACTCCTGGGGAAACACGGCATTCGTTATGATTCCAGAGAGTTTTGTTTCAGTGAGTCCGATTACATCTGGGTTAACTTCTTGTGCTCTTTCCCTTAGTTCACTTGTCTTGCTTGTGATCCCATCTATGTTCGAGTACATCACCCTGAAACTGACTCTCTTCTGCTTTTCTGGGGGGGACCTTTGCGATCTGGGGTGAGTGGGAGCTGGGGGGACCTGGCACGGGGGGATTGGTGGAGGAGGGAGGGCTTGGGGTGGTGGGGGAGAGGGGGAGGGTACAGGGGGTGGATAGGAGGGGGAGGGTACAGGGGGTGGATAAGAGGGGGAGGGTACAGGGGGTGGATAAGAGGGGGGAGGGTACAGGAGGTGGGTAAGAGAGGGAGGGTTGGGGAAGCATGGGGGGAGGAGAGGCTGTGGGGGATAGGGAGATGGGGGGGCTTGGGGGGAGATGAAAAGGCGTGGAGGGCTTGGGGGGCGTGGGGGAGAAAGGGAGTGGCTGAGGTTGATGTCCCCCACACTGAGGAAGAGGGGAGGTTTAGGGGAGGGGGGGAGAGGGGAAGACTTAGGTGGGTGTGGGGTGAGAGTGGGCGTGGGGGAGGAGTGGCGAGAGTGTGTTGTGGTGTTGTGTGTGTGTGGTGTGTATGTGGGGTGTGGGTGTGTGTATGTGTCCCCTACTGTGTGTGGTGTGTGTGGTGGTGTGTGTGTGTATATCCAGAGATCCGTTGCAATCTGCCCTACTTCCCTTCTCCCCATCCACGCTTCTCCCCTCTTTCCATCCATCTTTCTCCAGTCCCCGACTCTTCCTCTCTCTCTACTGTGTCTTCTCGTGTCTCTCTGCTCTCTCTCTCTCTCTCTCTGACTCCTCTCTCTCTCTACATCGTCTCCTCTCTCGACTCTCTCTCTCTCTCTCTTCTCCTCTCCTCTCTCTCATCTCTCTCTCTCTCTCTCTCTCTCTCTCTCTCTCTCTCTCTACTCTCCTCTCTCTCTCTCTCTCTCTCCTCTCTCTCTCGTCTCTCTCTCTCCCTCTCTCCTCTCTCGCTCTCTCTCCTCTCTCTCTCTCTCTCTCTCTCTCTCTCTCTCTTCTCTCTCTCTCTCTCTCTCTCTCTCTCTCTCTCTCCTCTCTCTCTCTCTCTCTCTCTCTCTCTCTCTCTCTCCCTCTCTCTCTCTCTCTCTCTCTCTCTCTCTCTCTCTCTCCCTCTCTCTCTCTCTCTCTCTCTCTCTCTCTCTCTCTCTCTCTCTCTCTCTCTCTCTCTCTCTCTCTCTCTCTCTCTCTCTCTCTCTCTCTCTCTCTCTCTATCTCTCTCTCTCTCTCTCTCTCTCCTCTCTCTCTCTCTCTCTCTCTCTCTCTCTCTCTCTCTCTCTCTGAAAATTAAATATCCCGAAACACAGCTTAAAAACACAATGGAAAAAGATACGCGATTTGATTTCCAATCATGACAATCGCCTCAGGTGGTCGCTGTAGAGGCAGATGTATACTTTTGTAACGGTGCCACTTACGCCGACCTTGACTGGCCTATGGCAACTGCATTTAACACCTTTGTTTCTTGTTAAAATGTTGGTTGAAACCGGGGTCCAGTCTTCTGGTTTCCAACCCCGAACAGACAGACAAATAGACATTTTTCTGTCTGTCAGACACTTTGATTTTAGACAACTATTTATCGACTACCAGATTCTCGGACGTAGACCATAATAAAGTCCTCTATGGATGCTTTTGAACACCAGTTAACAACAACAAAAATAATAATTATAGTGATTTTAGCTGGGAGCTATAGCGTGTGATGCTGTGCTGTGGACACCTACACGTCGTCTTCAGCTGCACATAGAACGGACAGGGAATATAGTTTGGGTGAATATAAATAGGAGTTGCCTCGAATGGGCCAATAGGACTTCTACAGTTACCTTCATTCTTGAGTTCTTATGTTCTCATATAAGTCAGTAGCGAGATATTTGTCGAGGAGGTGTGTATAGTCCGTCTCCGTATGCCTTTCCTGTACCCAGAGCTCTGACGGACACTGGGGGACGGTCTGACATGTATTCAGGACCTCAGCCACCGCATGGGCAGTGGCACTTGAATGTTAGTAGCAATTAGAGAGAGTTTGATGGTAGCCCAATGACAGATGTGGTGGTCCCCTCTCCCTCTCTCTCTCCCTATCTCTCTCTCTTGTAGGTTCAACTTGTAGGTTCAACATCCTCATGCAGGAAAATGGGTATATACGCGCACCCACCTAATAAACAAGCACCCAGCTATATACACGCACCCAGCTAATATAAGCGGACCCAGCTAATATAAGCGGACCCAGCTAATGTATGTGTACCCAGCTATATACGCGCACCCAGCTATATACGCGCACCCAGCTAATATACGCGCGCACCCAGCTATATACCCGCACCCAGCTATATAAGCCCACGTAGCTATATATGCGCACACAGCTAATATATCCACACCCAGCAACATACGCGCACCCAGCTATATATGCGCACCCAGCTATATACGCGCAGTCAGCTAATATACGCGCACCCAGCTATATACGCACTCCCAGCTAATATACGCGCACCCAGCTAATATAAGCGGACCCAGGTATTGCACACGCACCCAGCTATATACGCGCACCAAGCTACATACGCGCACCCAGCTAATATACGCCCACACAGCTATATGCACATACCCAGCTAATATATGCGCACCCAGCTATATACGTGCACCCAGCTAATATACGTGCACCCACCTAATATAAGCTGACCCAACTAATGTTTGCGCACCCAGCTAATGTACCCAGCTATATACGCGCTCCCAGCTATATACGCGCACCCAGCTAATATAAGCGGACCCATCTAATGTATGCGTACGCATCTATATACGCGCACCCAGCTATATACGCTCACCCACCTTATATACGCGCGCACCCAGCTATTTACCCGCACCCAGCTTATATAAGTTCACCCAGCTATATACGTGAACGCAGCTATATACGCGCACACAGCTAATATACGTACACCCAGCTATATACGCGCACCCAGCTAATATAAGCTCACCCAGCTCTATATGCGCAACCAGCTATATATGCGCAGTCAGCTAATATACGCGCATCAAGCTATATTCGCACTCCCAGCTATATACGCACTCCCAGCTAATATACGCGCACCCAGCTAATATACACGGACCCAGCTAAGGTACACGCACCCAGTTATATATGCACACCCAGCTACATACGCGCACCCAGCTAATTTACGCGCACCCAGCTAATATACGCGCACCCAGCAATACACGTACACCCAGCTATATACGTGCACCCTGCTAATATACGCGCATCCAGCTATATACCCGCACCCTGCTAATATACACGCATCCAGCTATATACGCGCACCCTGCTAATATACGCGCGCACCCAGTTATATACCCGCACCCAGCTAATATAAGCGCACCCAGCTATATACGCCCACGTAGCTATATACACGCACACAGCTAATATACCCACACCCAGCCACATACGCGCACCCAGCTATATATGCGCACCCAGCTATATACGCGCAGTCTGCTAATATATGCGCACCCAGCTATATACGCGCACGCAGCTATATACGCGCACACAGCTAATATACGCACACCCAGCTATATACGCGCACCCAGCTATATAAGCGCACCCAGCTAAATACGCGAGTAGTAGGGGGTAAGCGCCACAGAACATTTTTTATTCTGGGGGAAAAAAAATGTTCTGTAGCGCTTGGGGGGTTTCAGGTGAATTTGGGGAGTCACAGATTTGGGATTAAGGATTTCTTATGAGTGAGTAATTTCCGAGATTTTAGAAGTTTGTTAAAAGTTCTTATGATGAAAATAATGTCATACGAGTTTGTTAAAGTTCTTATAGGAGAAATTCAAATATCACATGTAGCACTTTAGGGTTTTCAGGTGAATTTGGGGAGTCACAGATTTGGAAGTAAGGAATTCTAATGAGAAAAATAATTTCCGAGATCTTAGAAGTTTGTTAAAAGTTCTTATGCTGAAAATAAGTTCATACAAGTTTGTTAAATTTCTTATGGGAGAAATTCAAATTCGTGTTTATGAGCCAGGGTTTTTCAGGTAAATTTTGTCAGTCATAGATTTGGAATGCTTATGATGAAATAATGTCATACGAGTTTGTTAAAGTTCTTATGATGAAAATAATGTCATACGATAATGTCCCTCCCCCCCCTTACCTCACAATCTCTCGCGTCACCTGTATTTACCTTACACCGGCCAGCCAGACGCCGCATGCAGGTCACCTCGGTAATCTTATCTTATCTTCTCCATAATATCTGGACCGTCCCTCTCCTTCACATTGTTCATTCATAGTTCCTTTTCATTAAACTATTCCGTTTTACATATATAAACAAAGTCAGGGACTAGCTCACGTTCCCACCTTAGTTTTACTAATACATCTTCTTTAGTATCCAATCATTTTCTTCGAGATTTAAAACACAGCTATTTCAAACGTATTAAAATACAATAATTTTGTTATCGAGCTCCAACTCCTATCCCGCCTTAGTTCCCTGTCGTATAATGAATACTATCAGTCCAATCCCTCTAAAATTTAAAAATAATCATATTTCAAACGTAGTTCAATACAGTAATTTAGTTACCGAGCTCCGGCTCTTGTCCTCCACCTTAGTTCCCTCGCACATCTTCGTCAACCTAATCAAATTCCCTGAAATTTTTACCCTCTGTATTTCAGACACAGTAAATAAGATCAAGTCAGTTACTGAGCTCCAGCTCTCGTCCCCCACCCTACTCCAACCTCAAGTCTTTGTTAATATCCTATCAATTCCCCTGAAATTTTTACCCTCTCTATTTCAGGCACCGTAAATAAGATCAAAACAGTTAACGAGCTCCAGCTCTCGTCCCCACCTTAGTTCTCTCTCGTATCTTTGTAAATAACCCATCAATTTCCCTGAAATTTTTACCCTCTGTATTTCAGACATAGTAAAAATGATGTAAACAATTATAAAACTCTAGCTCTTGTCCTCTGTCCAAGTTCACTCCTATAAATTCATTACTATCAGTCCAAATCCCCCTGAGATATAAACACCCAACTACATTTTCAGACATAGTAAATAAAACCAGTTCAGTTATCAAGTTTCAACTCTTGTCCCCAGCTTAGTTCATTTTGTACAAGTTCTTTATTTTCCAACTAAATCACCCTGAGATTTATGATCACCTAATTTTCTAACGTAGTAAAATTAATCTGGACATTAGCCAAGCTCCATTTGCTCTGTCTTAGATCATCGAACATAAATATATCCGATTAAGTCCCTCTCCAGCCTAACTCATTATCAGAGTAGTCACAAAACCCCAACCGAGAATGGGGTTGCATGGTGACCGCCGGCCGGGTCGGACGTTCCTGAGGTCTCTCCGCACTGGCTAGTGTTTACGTTGGGTGATCGCTTGTTTGCCCTGCTGGTGGTGGTTTGCCACTGACGGGGTGACGTTTGCTTCGCCATGGGGACGTTTCGCCCTCCATTGCAGAGGACGCTGTCAGCTGGTCTGGCGTTTACGGTGCCGGTGGACCATCCGTTGGTTGGTGTCACCCTAGTGGACGTGCTGCATGTGCAGCTGTCTGACCTGGTGGGAATCCTGCTGCTTCAGGGCCACCGTGCTGTGGTCAAGTTCCGCCTCCAGGCTGCCTTTCAGGCGTTTCTCGAGCGGTGTGAGGGCGTGTTTACCCTCTCCCTGATTCAGCTGGCTCAGTTAAGGTAGTGAATCTTAGTGTCACCTTGACGTCTGTGACGGTGCATGGTGCCCCCTTCGAATTTTAGGACGACTTTTTAACCTCCTGTTTCGAACGGTTTGGGACAGTGTTGAGTGTTCGTTGGAACAAGGTCGTTGCCGGGCACTGTGTTGGTATGCTTGACGGCTCCCGCACCCTGACGATGTCGCTGAAGGGTAGTGTACCGTCGTCGATGTCCGTGTTGGGATACACGCTCCGCTGCCAGTACCGGGGTCAACCGCGCACCTGTTATCGGTGTGGTCACGAGGGTCATCTGGCTGCTGCGTGCGACGTGGGAGCGACTGGTCGTGTGCATGTTCTTCGTGCGGAGGATTTTCCGCCCCTGTTGCGTTCGGGCGGTGTGGGTGCTGTGCCTGAGGCGCCTGACTGCCTGTCTGCTGCTCCGCCTGTTGAGGAGAGCTCTACGGCCTGTGCGACACGTCTAGTGCCAGCTGTGGCCCCTGGGGTTGTTCAGCCGGTGTGTGAGGGTGTCGGGCTGTCGCCTGAGCTGTGTGTTGTGAAAGGTGTCCCGGTGGAGGTTCATGTTCCGCCCCCGTCTGTGGATGTGTTACCGGCTCCCGGGGACGCGGGTTCTGCCGTTTTGGAGGGGGTGCTTCGGCGTGGTGAGGTGCCTGCCGTGCCTGAGTGTGTTGCCTCCTGTAGTTCTGTTCTTCCCGTCCCTTTGCAGAAGCGTGCGCGACGGTGTTCTGAGGCTGTTTCCGTGGATGATGTAGACAGTGTGGGTGATGTGGCCTCTGTGGACTCTTCGGACGGTGCGGGTGTGGCCTGTGTGGATATGACGGTGGAGGCTGTGCCTGCGGCGGGGCCTGCTGGGCGTGGTGTGGTGCGGCCTGTCTCGAAGCGTTCGCGGCGGGCTCGGAGTGTCTCCCCCCCTTCGTGGTGTGCCTTGGGAGGAGGTGGGGGAGTATGGTGCTCAGCTGGCGTCCCCCGCCGAGGATGATGGTGCTGTGAGGGGCTCCGACGTTGCTCCCTGTGCCCCCCCTCCTGCGTCTCCTGCTGTTGGGTCCCCGCAGTGGGGGGTTGTCCCTGATGGTCGGGACCTCGTCGTGAAGTTGCGGAAAGATGTGCGCCAGGGAGCCTCGGCTCCTGTGCCCTGTGGTGGGGTCGCTGCCGCGCCTGCAGTTCCCCCTCCTTCCTTGCCCCGGTCTGGGGGTTGCCTAGTCCCGTCTGCTGGGGTCGTGCCCTGTGAGGGTCCGGAGTTGGGCCCTTATCGGGATGCCCGGGTGCTTCCGATCCCGTGGTGCTCGTCAACCATCTGGGTGTCGTCAAAGAAGGAGTTTGTTTATAGGGTGCCGGATAGGATGTCTCAGCCGAGGGTACAGCCTGATGGCCGGCTGCCCGCCGACCTGTGGGTGGTTTGGGAAGCGTACCGCTTGCGCTTTCCGTACCGTAAGTTTCCGGAGAAATATTAGTTCCCGTCTTGCGCACTCCGCTCCGCCGTGCCTGGATCAGCTGCCACCGAGCCCATGACGCCGAGCCCATGACGCCCCGCCCCCCGGTGCGGGGAGTCTCCCTCTGACGTTCGCCTCTGTTTTCGTCGCCACTCCTCTCTCTACGGCCCATCACGTCTACCGCTTTTGACTTTCTTCTCCTCCTCACCATCAACGCGTCTCCTTACATCTGTCCTGGTGCAGTCATCGGGAGGGTTACCCCTTCATGCAAACTGCACCTGTTCTCAAGAAGAAGAAGAGAAACCCCAACCTGTGTAATTATCTTTCATCCCGAACGTATCCAAACCTTCAATAATCATCATACTGTATTTGCATATTTTCTCTACATTCAGCTGTGTTCTTCACATTTTTTCCATGTTTTCTGTGTTCATTCTGTTCATTCCATGTTCTACAAATGTTCACAGCATGCTCAGTTCAAATTTTTTCTATCATTTTCCCCGTATGTTCACTATGTTCTTTGTCATGTTTTCATGTACATCATATGTTCTCTGTATAACTTTTATACTCAATATTCATGTTTTCAATGTTCTTAGCTTGTTCTTCACATGTTCAGTGTTCATTCTTGTATTCCCTATGTTCCTTATCATGTCTTCATATTCTCTATAAGTTCATATTCCCTGCATGTTCACTCTATTCATCAACTTTTTCTTACATGTTTTCTGTGTACCCCTACTTAACCTCAATTTTTTTTATGTTCTTTGTTTCTTTAAACCAATTTGTTTCTTCCATTCACTAACCAGATCTTTGTCAAATAATATTATACTGCAATACAGTTCCCTCAACAATTTTAGTCACCAAGTTTTTATTTGCAAAACTATGTCAAAGTAATTCTCGTAGTCAACTTAATAGTTCTACCAACCCCGTTCTTAAACAAATCTACACTTTATTCAGTTCCAAATTTACAAAGACAAACCTTTCTTGTAACTTCTTAACTAAAAATCTTTCGCCAATCAACTAAAACATAGTCACTTTCCTCATTTCTCAACTAAACTTATTAACCAATAAACCAAAAAATAGTCAAAGGAATCTTTCCAACACTGTTCATAACTAAACTTATTCCCTAGTCATCAGAAAATAACCGTGTTCATCATGTTTCATTGTCATTTCATAACTAACTTTATCCGTCTACAAGTAATTGAAAATAGTCTTGTTCATCATTTCGTATCAGCCATTATGTTTTGTCAAGTAAGAAAAAATAACCAGAGATATCTTTCATCGCTGTTCTTAACTGACATTATACTTTGGGGAGCACAAAAATAGTCTCCCTCGTCAAGTTTTGTCTTTTTCCTTAACTAAAAGTATTCATCAGTCAACTAAAAAAATAGTTACTTCATCATGTTTCCCTGTCATTTCTTAACTGAAATATCACTTCTCTCATCTGAAAATAGTCATGTGTAGCCTCTTTCCAACACTGTTCTTAACTAAAGTAACCTTTCACTTCGCTAAAATAGTCATATTCATCATTGTTCCTAACTAAAATTATATGTCGTTAAGTAAGAAATATAGTCAAAGACACTCTTCGAGGCATCAAGGACTTACTCAAAGACATCAAAGTTGCACTCAAAGACATCCTTTGAGACATCAAAAGACATCCTTTAAGACTTCAAGGGGACTCTTCGAGATATCAAAGACACTCTCAAACACTCAAAAATTTACTCGCATCCTCAAAGTTATTCTCAGAGTCATCAAACAGTTAATCTCAGTCATCAAAATGTTATTCTCTAAGTAACCTTTCGTTCATCAGAGAAACTTTCTAAGACATCTTTGTTCATTAAAGTTAATCTCAGAGGCATAAAAGTTATTCTCAGAGCTAACAAAATTATTCTCGATGTCATCAAAAAGTATTTTCCCGTTCATCAAAGTTAATCTCTGAGTTAACAAAGGTAATCTCTAACTCACTCTCGTTCATCAAAGTTGCACTCAAAGACATCCTTTGAGACATCAAAGACATCCTTTAAGACATCAAAGTTATTCTCAGAGACATGAAAGTTATTCTCAGAGACATAAAAGTTATTCTCTAAGTAACCTTTCGTTCGTCAGAGAAACTTTCTAAGACATCTTCGTTCATTAAAGTTAATCTCATAGGCATAAAAGTTATTCTCAGAGCTATCAAACTTGTTCTCAAAGTCATCAAAGTTATTTCAAGAGCCGTCAAAGTTAATCTAAGACATCATCTTTCATCAAAGATATTCTCTCAAAGCCATCAATGTTCTTCTCTAACTCACTTTTGTTCATCAAAGTTGATCTCAGAGATAACAAAGGCAATCGCTAACTCACTCTCGTTCATCAAAGATGTTTCAAAGACATCAAAGTTAATCTCAGAGTTATCAAAAGATATTCTCGATGGTATCCTCAGAGGTATCAAAAAGTTAAATACAGTCATCAAAGTTATTCCAAGACACATCAAAAGTTAATCTAAGACATCATCTTTCATCAAAGTTATTTTAGAGACCTCTGAAGTTATTATGTAAGACATAAAAGTTATTCTCAGAGTCATCAAAGTTGTTCTCTAAGACATCTTTGTTCATCAAAGTTGTTCTCTAAGACATCTTTGTTCATCAAAGTTGTTCTCTAAGACATCAAAGTTATTCTCAGAATCATCAAAGAGATCTCTAATTCACCTTCGTTCACCAAAAAGTTGTTCTCTAAGACACCTTCGTTCATCAAAGAAACTCTCCTTCCATCATGTTATTCTTTAAGACATCTTCAGTCATAAAATTTCTCTCCAAAATGTAACTAGTTCAGCTTTTCATACCAAACTTGCACTTCTGTTAAAATATATTTTCTTAGTCACTTTACCCTAAAACTGTTCTCTGAACTACACTGCTCAAATCCTACGTAACCTATCCTCTCCACCCAATGTTACTTAGTTAACGTAACGTCCCTATACCTAACTTTACCTATCCTAACTTGACTTTCCTTTACCTATCGTACCTAACTTAACCTGCATAACCTAACTTTACCTATCCTAACATAACTTACCTTTACCTTACCTATCTTACCTAACTTATCCTGCTTAACCTAACTTATCCTGCTTAACCTAACTTACCCAACCTAACCTAACTTATCCTGCTTAACCTAACTTACCTTACCTTACCTAACTTACCTAACTTAACCTACTTAACCTAACTTTACCTATCCTAACATAACTTACCTTTACCTTACCTAGCTTACCTAACTTATCCTGCTTAACCTAACTTACCTAACCTAACCTAACTTATCCTGCTTTACCTAACTTACCTTACCTTACCTAACTTAACCTGCTTAACCTAACTTTACCTATCCTAACTTAACTTACCTTACCTTACCTTACCTATCTTACCTAACTTACCTAACTTAACCTGCTAAACCTAACTTTACCTATCCTAACATGACTTACCTTACATTACCTATCTTACCTAACTTAACCTGCTTAACCTAACTTACCCTACCTTACCTATCTTACCTACCCTACCTTACCTAACTTACCTATTTTTTTTTTTGTCCCCTTTTACTCCCCTTGCCACTTCGGGGGGGAAAAGGGTTTTATTCTAGCTATAGAGCCCCACGACCCAGCCACAAGGCATGGGCCGCGAGGCCCCGCAGCATCTAACCCTAAAAAACATATTACAACTAAAACAAAATAAAACTAATGTCGTGGCCTACTTATGTGCTAAACAAAAATAAAAATAAATACACCTGGAGATATAAAAAAGAGGATGGTATAAAACATATAACACAAATAACATAAAATGGCATGCCACTAAAAGAATGAATTCCTCTCACAAGGAGAGGATCAACTTTAATGTCATGCGCACATGAACAAAATAAGTCACGGGGAGGGCATGCCTGGCTTGAACTAGTCAAGTCCCCGGAGAAGACAAGAACACATGCGCACATGTGTCCCTCCAGCCGTAGCTTATCCTCTCACGGGTTCGGTCAAGCCACTCACCATCTCCAGAATAAAGCCACTGGGGAAGTGGTACCCCAAGATGACGTCCGTAGGCTTAGCCCGGAGTCCACTCACCCTGATACCTTTGGGATTCGGAGCACAAGGGAAGTCCACCCATGCCCGTCCAGGGGTGATCATGATCAACCCCTCCCCGTGCTCTTGGACCACATACGATAGATGGAATAGGTCCAGGTTAGGGCTTTTACGGAGCAGATCTCCAAGTCTCCGCTGGTCAAGCCCAACCTCTTCAGAACACGGGCACTCTCGATGCTGAACCCACCTCTCCAATTCAAAGTAATTGAAGAGGCAGAGACAGCATTGGCACCGGTGTATTCCCGGACCCACTGAAGGATCTCGGGGGTGCCGTACCGGTCACATTTGCTCTGGTGTGGCCGGGAGAGTGGGAAGCCGTCAGCCGAGACCTGGGTGTCTAAAATTATGGCCTCGTTACTTTTGCAAGCAATGATATCCGGCTTGCAAAAGGTCCCTCCATCGGGTATACGCACCTCCCTCACCACCTCAAACCCTCGCTGTCTCAGACGACCAGCTACGAACCGGGTGATATCGTCATGACGTACCACCCGTGCTCCGTGCGTCCTTGGGCATGCTTGTGAGATGTGCCCAAGGGTGCCAGGTTTCCTGCATGTATCACACATGCCGCTGGCACCTGGGCGACCCCTAGCGGCCCTTGACGGCGTGGCCAAAGCGTTAGCTCTCACCTGGACAGCGTGAGCGAACTCCCCACCGCTCAAAAGGCGGGTGCCGGACGAGATCCACCTCAGGCACGAGGGAACCTCGCACGAGAATCTCAGTCCAGCACCATCGGCCGTGCGGTAGAGCCGCTCTCGCCAAGTCCGAGAGCACTCAGCTCTGTTGGTTACCGGCTCACCCCCAATCAAGGCCGGGCCAATCCATCGGCGCATCTTATCTTGGATGGCCGGTAGAAGGGCCGCTGCCCGGATAACAAACATAATAAATACAACTTATGAGCAACTTGATGAACTTTAACAAATGACCCTTGATCTGCAAAAATGACCATTTGAGAAATTTGCCCTTGAAACGAGTAAAATCCCATATATAACAAAAATCCTTTGAAATGGTTAAACACCCAATCTTAAACAAATAACACTTGAAATGCAAAAATGTCCATTTGAGAAATTAACCCTTGAAATGAGTAAATGAATATGAGACAATGATTGATGAAACACAAAAGACAAGCAGGAATAATTATGTAAGTTAGATCATGTCTGGTTGGACTAGATAAGTTAGGATACATCAGTTTGGGAATGTAAGATTAAGTTAGGTAAAGCAAGTTAGGTTACGTTAGGATAGGTAAGATAAGTTATGTAAGTTAGGTTAAGCAGGTTAAGTTAGGTAAGGTAGGTTAAGCAGGTTAAGTTAGGTAAGTTAGGTAAGGTAGGGTAGGTAAGATAGGTAAGGTAGGGTAAGTTAGGTTAAGCAGGTTAAGTTAGGTAAGATAGGTAATGTAAGGTAAGTCATGTTAGGATAGGTAAAGTTAGGTTTAGCAGGTTAAGTTAGGTAAGTTAGGTAAGGTAAGTTAGGTTAAGCAGGATAAGTTAGGTTAGGTTAGGTAAGTTAGGTTAAGCAGGATAAGTTAGGTAAGATAGGTAAGGTAGAGGTAAGTTATGTTAGGATAGGTAAAGTTAGGTTATGCAGGTTAAGTTAGGTACGATAGGTAAAGGTAAGTCAAGTTAGGATAGGTAAAGTTAGGTTTAGGGACGTTACGTTAACTAAGTAACATTGGGTGGAGAGGATAGGTTACGTAGAATTTGAGCAGTGAAGTTCAGAGAACAGTTTCAGGGTAAAGTGACTAAGAAAATATATTTTAACAGAAGTGCAGGTTTGGTATGAAAAGCTGAACTAGTTACATTTTGGAGAGAAATTTTATGACTGAAGATGTCTTAAAGAATAACATGATGGAAGGAGAGTTTCTTTGATGAACGAAGGTGTCTTAGAGAACAACTTTTTGGTGAACGAAGGTGAATTAGAGATCTCTTTGATGATTCTGAGAAAAACTTTGATGTCTTAGAGAACAACTTTGATGAACAAAGATGTCTTAGAGAACAACTTTGATGACTCTGAGAATAACTTTTATGTCTTACATAATAACTTTAGAGGTCTCTAAAATAACTTTGATGAAAGATGATGTCTTAGATTAACTTTTGATGTCTCTTGGAATAACTTTGATGACTGTATTTAACTTTTTGATGCCTCTGAGAACAGTTTTGTTGAACGAGGATGTCTCACAAGGCTTCTTTGAATAACGAAGGTGACTCTGAGAATAACTTTTTGATGACTTTGTTGTCTTAGAGATTAACTTTGAGGACTTAGAGAATGTCTTTGATGAACGGAAGGTTACTTAGAGAATAACATATCATGACTGAGAATAACTTTTGATAGCTCTTAGAATAACTTTGATGTCTTAGAGAATAACTTTAGATGTCTCTGAGAATAACTTTTATGAACGAAGATGTCTGAGATAACTTTGATAGCTCAGAATAACTTTTGTGAACATGAGAATATCTTTGGATAACTCTGAGATTAACTTTGATGTCTTTGAAACATCTTTGATGAACGAGAGTGAGTTAGAGATTGCCTTTGTTATCTCTGAGATCAACTTTGATGAACAAAAGTGAGTTAGAGAAGAACAATGATGGCTTTGAGAGAATACCTTTGATGAAAGATGATGTCTTAGATTAACTTTGACGGCTCTTGGAATAACTTTGATGACTTTGAGAACAAGTTTGATAGCTCTGAGAATAACTTTTATGCCTCTGAGATTAACTTTAATGAACGAAGATGTCTTAGAAAGTTTCTCTGACGAACGAAAGGATACTTAGAGAATAAATTTGATGTCTTAAAGGATGTCTTTGATGTCTCAAAGGATGTCTTTGAGTGCAACTTTGATGAACGAGAGTGAGTTAGAGATTACCTTTGTTAACTCAGAGATTAACTTTGATGAACGGGAAAATACTTTTTGATGACATCGAGAATAATTTTGTTAGCTTTGAGAATAACTTTTATGCTTCTGAGATTAACTTTAATGAACAAGGATGTCTTAGAAAGTTTCTCTGATGAACGAAAGGTTACTTAGAGAATAACATTTTGATGACTGAGATTAACTTTTTGATGACTCTGAGAATAACTTTGAGGATGCGAGTAAATTTTTGAGTGTTTGAGAGTGTCTTTGATATCTCGAAGAGTCCCCTTGAAGTCTTAAAGGATGTCTTTTGATGTCTCAAAGGATGTCTTTGAGTGCATCTTTGATGTCTTTGAGTAAGTCCTTGATGCCTCGAAGAGTGTCTTTGACTATATTTCTTACTTAACGACATATAATTTTAGTTAGGAACAATGATGAATATGACTATTTTAGCGAAGTGAAAGGTTACTTTAGTTAAGAACAGTGTTGGAAAGAGGCTACACATGACTATTTTCAGATGAGAGAAGTGATATTTCAGTTAAGAAATGACAGGGAAACATGATGAAGTAACTATTTTTTAGTTGACTGATGAATACTTTTAGTTAAGGAAAAAGACAAAACTTGACGAGGGAGACTATTTTTGTGCTCCCCAAAGTATAATGTCAGTTAAGAACAGCGATGAAAGATATCTCTGGTTATTTTTTCTTACTTGACAAAACATAATGGCTGATACGAAATGATGAACAAGACTACCTGGTTGATACCTGGTTGATGGGGTTCTGGGAGTTCTTCTACTCCCCAAGCCCGGCCCGAGGCCAGGCTCGACTTGTGAGAGTTTGGTCCACTAGGCTGTTGCTTGGAGCGGCCCGCAGGCCCACATACCCACCACAGCCCGGTTGGTCCGTCACTCCTTGGAGGAATAAATCTAGTTTCCTCTTGAAAATGTCCACGGTTGTTCCGGCAATATTTCTTATGATTGCTGGGAGGACGTTGAACAACCGCGGACCTCTGATGTTTATACAGTGTTCTCTGATTGTGCCTATGGCACCTCTGCTCTTCACTGGTTCTATTCTATATTTTCTTCCATGTCGTTCACTCCAGACTATTTTCAATTACTTGTAGACGGATAAAGTTAGTTATGAAATGACAATGAAACATGATGAACACGGTTATTTTCTGATGACTAGGGAATAAGTTTAGTTATGAACAGTGATGGAAAGATTCCTTTGACTATTTTTTGGTTGATTGCTTAATAAGTTTAGTTGAGAAATGAGGAAAGTGACTATGTTTTAGTTGATTGGCGAAAGATTTTTAGTTAAGAAGTTACAAGAAAGGTTTGTCTTTGTAAATTTGGAACTGAATAAAGTGTAGATTTGTTTAAGAACGGGGTTGGTAGAACTATTAAGTTGACTACGAGAATTACTTTGACATAGTTTTGCAAATAAAAACTTGGTGACTAAAATTGTTGAGGGAACTGTATTGCAGTATAATATTATTTGACAAAGAACTAGTTAGTGAATGGAAGAAACAAATTGGTTTAAAGAAACAAAGAACATAAAAAAAATTGAGGTTAAGTAGGGGAATGAACACAGTGAACATACGGTGAACACAGAAAACATGTAAGAAAAAGTTGATGAATAGAGTGAACATGCAGGGAATATAAACTTATAGAGAATATGAAGACATGATAAGGAACATAGGGAATACAAGAATGAACACTGAACATGTGAAGAACAAGCTAAGAACATTGAGAACATGAATATTGAGTATAAAAGTTATACAGAGAACATATGATGTACATGAAAACGTGACAAAGAACATAGTGAACATACGGGGAAAATGGTAGAAAAAATTTGAACTGAGCATGCTGTGAACATTTGTAGAACATGGAATGAACAGAATGAACACAGAAAACATGGAAGAAATGTGAAGAACACAGCTGAATATAGAGAAAATATGCAAATACAGTATGATGATTATTGAAGGTTTGGATACGTTGGGGATGAAAGATAATTACACAGGTTGGGGTTTTGTGACTACTCTGATAAAGAGTTAGGCTGGAGAGGGACTTAATCGGATATATTTATGTTCGATGATCTAAGACAGAGGAAATGGAGCTTGGCTAATGTACAGATTAATTTTACTACGTTAGAAAATAAGGTGATCTTAAATCTCAGGGTGATTTAGTTGGAAAATAAAGAACTTGTACAAAATGAACTAAGCTGGGGGACAAGAGTTGAAACTTGATAACTGAACTGGTTTTATTTACTATGTCTGAAAATGTAGTTGGGTGTTTATATCTCAGGGGGATTTGGACTGATAGTAATGAATTTACAGGAGTGAACTTGGACAGAGGACAAGAGCTAGAGTTTTATAATTGTTTACATCATATTTACTATGTCTGAAATACAGAGGGTAAAAATTTCAGGGAAATTGATGGGTTATTTACAAAGATACGAAAGAGAACTAAGGTGGGGACGAGAGCTGAAGCTCATTAACTGTTTTGATCTTATTTACGGTGCCTGAAATGGAGAGGGTAAAAATTTCAGGGGAATTGATAGGATATTAACAAAGACTTGAGGGTGGAGTAGGGTGGGGGACGAGAGCTGGAGCTCAGTAACTGACTTGATCTTATTTACTGTGTCTGAAATACAGAGGGTAAAAATTTCAGGGAATTTGATTAGGTTGATGAAGATGTGCGAGGGAACTAAGGTGGAGGACAAGAGCCGGAGCTCGGTAACTAAATTACTGTATTGAACTACGTTTGAAATATGATTATTTTTAAATTTTAGAGGGATTGGACTGATAGTATTCATTATACGACAGGGAACTAAGGCGGGATAGGAGTTGGAGCTCGATAACAAAATTATTGTATTTTAATACGTTTGAAATAGCTGTGTTTTAAATCTCGAAGAAAATGATTGGATACTAAAGAAGATGTATTAGTAAAACTAAGGTGGGAACGTGAGCTAGTCCCTGACTTTGTTTATATATGTAAAACGGAATAGTTTAATGAAAAGGAACTATGAATGAACAATGTGAAGGAGAGGGACGGTCCAGATATTATGGAGAAGATAAGATAAGATTACCGAGGTGACCTGCATGCGGCGTCTGGCTGGCCGGCGTAAGGTAAATACAGGTGACGCGAGAGATTGTGAGGTAAGGGGGGGAGGGACATTATCGTATAACATTATTTTCGTCATAAGAACTTTAACAAACTCGAATGACATTATTTCATCATAAGAATTCCAAATCTATGACTGACAAAATTTACCTGAAAAACCCTGGCTCAAAAACACGAATTTGAATTTCTCCCATAAGAACTTTAACAAACTTGTATGAACTTATTTTCAGCATAAGAACTTTTAACAAACTTCAAAGATGTCGGAAATTATTTTTCTCATAAGAATTCCTTACTTCCAAATCTGTTACTCCCCAAATTCACCGGAAAACCCTAAAGAGCTACATGTGATATTTGAATTTCTCCCATAAAAACTTTAACAAACTCGTATGACATTATTTTCACCATAAGAACTTTTAACAAACTTCTAAAATCTCGGAAATTACTCACTCATAAGAAATCCTTAATCCCAAATCTGTGACTCTCCAAATTCACCTGAAACCCCCCAAGCACTACAGAACATTTTTTTCCCCCAGAAAAAAATATGTTCTGTGGTGCTTACCCCATACTACTTACGCGCACCCAGCTATACACGTGCACCCAGCTATATACGCGAACCCAGCTATATAAGCGCAGTGTTATGATCTCAGCCTACAGGAGAAACGAGTCTCCCTCCTTGAGAGTTATTCATCAAGCCTGACCTGATTAGAAGGTCTAGCATATATTGAGGTGATAACCCATATGTAAAATAGTTGTTTGGATATGTATAACAGTTTGAGATTATGGGCAATGAAGAAGAAAACAGATAAATGACTGGCTAGGAGATGTGGACATTTTGCTGCAGGCGTGAGGCTCGCTTCTGAAGGGGCTTTGACCTCACTTGAGTGCCAGACATCGCAGGGGGAAGCCGCGCTCCGTTTGAGCTCCCGCCAGAAGGGAACCCCTAGTGATATATCTCTAAGAGAAGAGAAGTGTGCAGACATGCCAGCTGTGGAATTGAGCTGAGAACGTTGTGGTGTCAAGTCTTGGACGGCGAGGAGAGTTTAATAAGCTGCTCAGAGGCATTTTCGTGGGCTGTGTGGAGCGCCCTGACCAGACGCCGTCAGAGGGAAAGCGCCCTCGATCAATTAATCTGTGGTAAGCACGATATACGCCAGTTCATAGTGATTGCTTGTAGTTGGTCGTGTGCCCAGCGACAGTAGCAATGTTTATTTATAAGTTAGACATGTTTTAATAAGGCAGAAAGCCTGAAATAGGAGAGTGAAGAGGGAGGAGCACGGAGCGACATCCGTCCCCTCTGAGCTCTGACGGACGACTGAGGGAGCCCGGCTCCTGACGGAGGAAGACCCTCCCAGCGAGTGAGGACCGCCGCCAGGCGAGGTGGAGTATGGACCTGCCCAAAACGGGGGAGTCCACTCTCACTGTATGTAGAGGACAGATAGAGGTTGGAGACAAACATATTGTGTGATTATTTTTGTTTATGTGTTAAAGGGGAAACAATTTTATTGGAGTGTCGATGGGTTGCAGGTTTGTCTTTGGGGAAGAAGTTGCTGAGAACTTCGAAGCCAGCAGATGAAGTAGCTGATGAGACTCCAAGATAGTGGAGGCGAGGACCTCGAGCTGTGAGAAGCAGTGAAGAGGAGTGTCACGTGCTTCTGTAGAGGTGATGAAGCACCATAGTTGCTCGAGGAAACTTCATGGTGTAGCAGCCAAGAGAGCTGTGGAGGAACCTAGCAGAAGGGTGAAGCACCGTAGTTGCACAAGGAAACTTCATGATAGCAGCCTGGAGGAGCTGCAGAGGATCCTGGTAGTGAAGCCCGGAAGAACCTAAAGATATTAGGGTAGTGAACTTCCAGAGGTGGAAGGGGAAGTTCTGGTGGATTACTTATAGGGAGTGGATAGTGTTTGGTTGTCATTAGTGTGCAAGACGCAGTGAGAGGTGAGTGGTTGTTTGCATTCTTATGTCAAGGAGTGTTTTATACTGAAGTTTAGAGTTACAGTCGTAGGCTGGATTACCTACAGGTGTATGCGTTCCAGGACTGACAGTGATCGATTGATCATTGCTGTGTATCAATGAACATTTATACTGATATATGTTATTGCATTCAAATGCTGATTTTCTATATATATATTATCTTGCTGATGGTGCAACAGTGTATGTAGACTTGATCAACTTGAGGTGGTTGATAGTATCAGGTGGTGAACCAGGAGATAGGATACCACTTGATAAGCTGATGGTAGAGTTCTGGTTGTGTTGGAGAGCAACCTGATTGTAAGAGTATAGAGTATAGGATTCACTATTATTATATGTGTGTATGTATCGTGTATGTGCTTTGTCCAGTAAATGTATCCCAATTTGCTGGTGTTTGCCCTTGTCCTAGTGAGGCTTCCCAGGAGGTAGGAAAGAAGGAGAGAGAGAGAGAAAGAACCAAGAACCGCTGCTGTGGACAGGGTAGGAGGTAATACTAATAAGCCAAAAGGGGATCGAGGAGATCATATTACCTGAGGAGAGAGTGGGGAGTCACTGCGGCTCGAGTGGGTGTGTGCACGTGACAACGAGGCTAAGTGTTGGAGCCGCATCCCCTAAACGTGTGACGTTGAGCCCCTCTCCAAGAGCCAGAAGCGCCAAGGGTGATCTCCTAGTATAAGCACTCTACCGAGTTGTGGGTTGGGTTGTCCGTAGAGAAGGATCAACGACGACAACACCAACCAACCCACAGTCTATAATAAATTGGGGGCCTGTGTCCGGGAGAGTGAACTGACACACCCACACCCTGTCCAAGAGTGGATTTGTACACCCTTGCTGAAATAGATAAACTGTGTGAACGCAGGTGTATATTCTCTCTCTTGGGAAGACTCACAGGACAAAGATGGATAAGGTGCAAGCATTTGTGGAGTCAGGCAAGCCTGAGGATTTGGAAGGTTGCACGAGGGATCAATTGAAACAAATAGCAGAAAAATGTGGCATCAGGTTGAAAGCATCTAAAGTAGCTGGGATGAAGGATGAGATCCTTAGACAGTTGAGAGCCAGAAGTGAAGTGGCAGAGCAAGGAGCCCAAAAAGGAGCTGAAAGTGGAAAGGAGGATGATGGGCAGGATGACGTGAGATCCCAAGGATCGAGTAGGAGCAGCAAGAGTAGCCGCAGTAGCAGGAGTAGCCGAAATAGGAGCTTGGAGAGATTCCAGTTAGAGCTCCAGATGCAGCAACAACGAGAGGACAAGGAGAGACAGTTCCAGCTGGAAAAGATGAAATTAGAACTCCAGATAAAAGAGAAAACCAGGCTGGAAGTAGAAAAATAGAAAACCAGGCTGGAAGTAGAAAAAGAGAAAACCAGGCTGGAAGTAGAAAAAGAGAAAACCAGGCTGGAAGTAGAAAAAGAGAAAACCAGGCTGGAAGTAGAAAAAGAGAAAACCAGGCTGGAAGTAGAGAGAGCAAGACTAGAGGTGGAGAAAGAAAAAGAGAAAACCAGAATAAGAGAACTGGAGTTGGAACAGGAGAAAGAAAAAGAAAAAGCCCAGGTCGAAAAAGAAAAAGGAGAACAAAACAAATGCAGATAGAAGCGAATAGAACCTTGGCTGAGCAAAGGATCGAACATGGGTTGCCAGAGAGCACCACCCAGGTATCACACCCACCAGATGTTAGGGTTAGGGAGAAGGACATTCCCTTGTTTGTTCCCGAAGAGGCGGAGAGCTTCTTCGAGCATTTTGAAAAAGTAGCCAGCATCAAGGAGTGGCCACAGGAGGAATGGGCCCAGCTGGTCCAGTTAAGATTGACCGGTGCAGCCAGAGAGGCGTACACCCAATTGTCACTGGAAGAGTGCCAAGATTATGCCACGGTAAAGAGCAGCATATTGCGCTCGTTTCAGTTAACCCCAGAAGCTTATAGGAAGCGCTTCAGAGAGATGATCAAAGTTGGAGCATGTACGTTTGCTGAGACAGCAAGAGATCTGGAAAGACGATTCCAGAAGTGGATTGAGGCTGCTGGAGTTGGATCTTACGCTGACCTGAAGCAACTGATGGTCATGGAGAAGTTCTTGGAGATGATGCATCCCGAAACAAAGTTCAAGATCCAAGAAGCAGGGATAATGGAGGTGAAAGATGCCGCAGATAGGGCGGATATGATTACTGAAGCATACAAGAGCTTGAGGGAGAACAGAGTGAGAAGCGAGGCGAGACGCAGCAATGGCAGACCCAATGGAGTCTGGGGAGGAAGAAATTATGAGAGACCCAGAAGAGTCTGGGGTGAGAAAATTTTTGATAAATGGGCAGATAAAAGTAAGTACCCTAAAACTCAGAAGAGTAGGTCGCGTACTTCGTCTGAAAGTGAAGATGGAGGAGCAAAACGAGAAACTGATCGTTATCCAGGAAATCAAGAGTCCAGTAAAGCTCCACAGAGTACGAGTAGTACGTCTGGCCCGAGGAACTCCAATACGAGTGGGCAGAGTCAGAGCTACTCTGGTACATATAGAAGAGACTTTTCCCAGATGAGATGTTACAATTGTAACGGATTGGGTCACGTGATGCGAGATTGTCGGCAGGGCAAGAGAGTTGTGACCCTGGCCATGTGTGACCCCCGAAGTAAATATACCAATGTGTTCCGAGACAAACCACAGAAAGTGAACTTAGTGAACGAGAGGTATAGGCCGTTCATGAGCAAAGGTTGGATCAGTGTAGGAGGCCAACCTGAGGTAGAAGTTGGTATCTTAAGAGATACCGGAGCTAATCAGAGCTTGATTACGAGAAGCCTGATTGGGAATGATCGACGATTAGCTGGCAGGAGTAAGATGAGAGTATATGGGTTATTGTCGGAGAGTGACATACCCGTATGTACTGTCCAGCTAAGGTCGGAATATGTGTCGGCGGAGGTGATGTTGGGAGTGTGCCCCGACATACCTATTCCAGGAGTCCAAGTGATCCTGGGGAATGACTTGTGTGGGACAAAGGTGTTGCCAAGAGTCATAGCGGAGACTGTGCCAGAGGAGAGCCCAGAAGGCAACGGCACGGGTGGGACACCTGAGAGTGTGAACCTGACTGACATCCGAGGAGATGCGTCAGGAGACCGCCAAGCCATTGAGTACCCTGTCTCGGTAGTGATGAAGGCAGAGGTGGCCGACAAGGAAGACGCTGGAGAAGATGATACAGTGTCGATTAAACCGGTGGAAGATATCGATGTAGATATAGCATGGCTGTTTGATGAAGGTCCAGCCCAGGAGAATGAAGTCTCGGTGAGGTCAAAGGTGAAGATGGCCCAGCCGAAAAAGAATCATGTGAAGAGAGCGGACCTGAGTAGAGCCCAGACTGCTGAAATTAAGAGTCGGAAGGTGAATGCAACTGTGCTAAGTAGGAATGAGGAAAGATGTGGACAGACTGAGGACGGAAGTAGAGCGTCAAGTTGTCACGAGCACAGAGGCATATGGATAGTGGAGTTAAGTTGTTTGAGATGTCAGGAGTTGACATGTTTCACAGAAAACGTGGAGAAAAGATAATGAAGAAGAGTAATAGCCGAGAAAATGAAAGGAGAAGAGACAGTATGTGTGGAGAGATGCTTACGAGCACACAAGGAGAGGTAAAGCGACATGTACAGTCGAGTGCTGTTGAGTATAGTACAGTGCTCGAAGAAACTTTTAAGGAACGAAGAACAGTTGAAGGAGAAGAAATGGAGTTGTATAAAGATGAGAAATGTGGGAAGAGGATGATGATGCAAGCATTGAGGAATAGAAGAAAGCCGAGGACTCGATGGAAGTCAAACAGGACGATGTCTTGGATAAATGAGGGGACGAAAGGGAGGATCGTCGGTGAAGACGAGGGAGTGAAGTATGATGACAGGAGACGAAAGTATAATGGCAGTAGATGGAAGAGTGAAGACGACAGAGGAGGTACGGACAGTAGATGTCTGACTCTGGACGTGAAGAGAAGAAGACGAGGAAACGGAGGGTGGAAACAATAAGTAGAGTGGACCGATGGAGTGCAGGCGTCCAAGGAGGACAGCCTAGCCAAGAGGTGTCAGAGAGGTCAAATCGTTTATGAGAAGACCATGTTTCTGGCGAGTTGTGAGCCAGATGTTGCAAGGAGCAACAAACTAATTGCAGACTCTTAAGGGAGTACGTAAGCAGATCAACCGTTCGAACCAATCGGGTGGAGAACGAGACAGTGTGGTGGCGGATGTATTATTCCGAGCTTTGCCACTGGAATAACTCTCAAAAATAAGGGGAGGTGAGTGTTATGATCTCAGCCTACAGGAGAAACGAGTCTCCCTCCTTGAGAGTTATTCATCAAGCCTGACCTGATTAGAAGGTCTAGCATATATTGAGGTGATAACCCATATGTAAAATAGTTGTTTGGATATGTATAACAGTTTGAGATTATGGGCAATGAAGAAGAAAACAGATAAATGACTGGCTAGGAGATGTGGACATTTTGCTGCAGGCGTGAGGCTCGCTTCTGAAGGGGCTTTGACCTCACTTGAGTGCCAGACATCGCAGGGGGAAGCCGCGCTCCATTTGAGCTCCCGCCAGAAGGGAACCCCTAGTGATATATCTCTAAGAGAAGAGAAGTGTGCAGACGTGCCAGCTGTGGAATTGAGCTGAGAACGTTGTGGTGTCAAGTCTTGGACGGCGAGGAGAGTTTAATAAGCTGCTCAGAGGCATTTTCGTGGGCTGTGTGGAGCGCCCTGACCAGACGCCGTCAGAGGGAAAGCGCCCTCGATCAATTAATCTGTGGTAAGCACGATATACGCCAGTTCATAGTGATTGCTTGTAGTTGGTCGTGTGCCCAGCGACAGTAGCAATGTTTTTTTATAAGTTAGACATGTTTTAATAAGGCAGAAAGCCTGAAATTGGAGAGTGAAGAGGGAGGAGCACGGAGCGACGTCCGTCCCCTCTGAGCTCTGACGGACAACTGAGGGAGCCCGGCTCCTGACGAAGGAAGACCCTCCCAGCGAGTGAGGACCGCCGCCAGGCGAGGTGGAGTATGGACCTGCCCAAAACGGGGGAGTCCACTCTCACTGTATGTAGAGGACAGATAGAGGTTGGAGACAAACATATTGTGTGATTATTTTTGTTTATGTGTTAAAGGGGGAAACAATTTTATTGGAGTGTCGATGGGTTGCAGGTTTGTCTTTGGGGAAGAAGTTGCTGAGAACTTCGAAGCCAGCAGATGAAGTAGCTGATGAGACTCCAAGATAGTGGAGGCGAGGACCTCGAGCTGTGAGAAGCAGTGAAGAGGAGTGTCACGTGCTTCTGTAGAGGTGATGAAGCACCATAGTTGCTCGAGGAAACTTCATGGTGTAGCAGCCAAGAGAGCTGTGGAGGAACCTAGCAGAAGGGTGAAGCACCGTAGTTGCACAAGGAAACTTCATGATAGCAGCCTGGAGGAGCTGCAGAGGATCCTGGTAGTGAAGCCCGGAAGAACCTAAAGATATTAGGGTAGTGAACTTCCAGAGGTGGAAGGGGAAGTTCTGGTGGATTACTTATAGGGAGTGGATAGTGTTTGGTTGTCATTAGTGTGCAAGACGCAGTGAGAGGTGAGTGGTTGTTTGCATTCTTATGTCAAGGAGTGTTTTATACTGAAGTTTAGAGTTACAGTTGTAGGCTGGATTACCTACAGGTGTATGCGTTCCAGGACTGACAGTGATCGATTGATCATTGCTGTGTATCAATGAACATTTATACTGATATATGTTATTGCATTCAAATGCTGATTTTCTATATATATATTATCTTGCTGATGGTGCAACAGTGTATGTAGACTTGATCAACTTGAGGTGGTTGATAGTATCAGGTGGTGAACCAGGAGATAGGATACCACTTGATAAGCTGATGGTAGAGTTTTGGTTGTGTTGGAGAGCAACCTGATTGTAAGAGTATAGAGTATAGGATTCACTATTATTATATGTGTGTATGTATCGTGTATGTGCTTTGTCCAGTAAATGTATCCCAATTTGCTGGTGTTTGCCCTTGTCCTAGTGAGGCTTCCCAGGAGGTAGGAAAGAAGGAGAGAGAGAGAGAGAAAGAACCAAGAACCGCTGCTGTGGACAGGGTAGGAGGTAATACTAATAAGCCAAAAGGGGATCGAGGAGATCATATTACCTGAGGAGAGAGTGGGGAGTCACTGCGGCTCGAGTGGGTGTGTGCACGTGACAACGAGGCTAAGTGTTGGAGCCGCATCCCCTAAACGTGTGACGTTGAGCCCCTCTCCAAGAGCCAGAAGCGCCAAGGGTGATCTCCTAGTATAAGCACTCTACCGAGTTGTGGGTTGGGTTGTCCGTAGAGAAGGATCAACGACGACAACACCAACCAACCCACAGTCTATAATAAATTGGGGGCCTGTGTCCGGGAGAGTGAACTGACACACCCACACCCTGTCCAAGAGTGGATTTGTACACCCTTGCTGAAATAGATAAACTGTGTGACCGCAGGTGTATATTCTCTCTCTTGGGAAGACTCACAGGACAAAGATGGATAAGGTGCAAGCATTTGTGGAGTCAGGCAAGCCTGAGGATTTGGAAGGTTGCACGAGGGATCAATTGAAACAAATAGCAGAAAAATGTGGCATCAGGTTGAAAGCATCTAAAGTAGCTGGGATGAAGGATGAGATCCTTAGACAGTTGAGAGCCAGAAGTGAAGTGGCAGAGCAAGGAGCCCAAAAAGGAGCTGAAAGTGGAAAGGAGGATGATGGGCAGGATGACGTGAGATCCCAAGGATCGAGTGGGAGCAGCAAGAGTAGCCGCAGTAGCAGGAGTAGCCGAAATAGGAGCTTGGAGAGATTCCAGTTAGAGCTCCAGATGCAGCAACAACGAGAGGACAAGGAGAGACAGTTCCAGCTGGAAAAGATGAAATTAGAACTCCAGATAAAAGAGAAAACCAGGCTGGAAGTAGAAAAAGAGAAAACCAGGCTGGAAGTAGAAAAAGAGAAAACCAGGCTGGAAGTAGAAAAAGAGAAAACCAGGCTGGAAGTAGAAAAAGAGAAAACCAGGCTGGAAGTAGAAAAAGAGAAAACCAGACTGGAAGTAGAGAGAGCAAGACTAGAGGTGGAGAAAGAAAAAGAGAAAACCAGAATAAGAGAACTGGAGTTGGAACAGGAGAAAGAAAAAGAAAAAGCCCAGGTCGAAAAAGAAAAAGAGAGAACAAAACAAATGCAGATAGAAGCGAATAGAACCTTGGCTGAGCAAAGGATCGAACATGGGTTGCCAGAGAGCACCACCCAGGTATCACACCCACCAGATGTTAGGGTTAGGGAGAAGGACATTCCCTTGTTTGTTCCCGAAGAGGCGGAGAGCTTCTTCGAGCATTTTGAAAAAGTAGCCAGCATCAAGGAGTGGCCACAGGAGGAATGGGCCCAGCTGGTCCAGTTAAGATTGACCGGTGCAGCCAGAGAGGCGTACACCCAATTGTCACTGGAAGAGTGCCAAGATTATGCCACGGTAAAGAGCAGCATATTGTGCTCGTTTCAGTTAACCCCAGAAGCTTATAGGAAGCGCTTCAGAGAGATGATCAAAGTTGGAGCATGTACGTTTGCTGAGACAGCAAGAGATCTGGAAAGACGATTCCAGAAGTGGATTGAGGCTGCTGGAGTTGGATCTTACGCTGACCTGAAGCAACTGATGGAGAAGTTCTTGGAGATGATGCATCCCGAAACAAAGTTCAAGATCCAAGAAGCAGGGATAATGGAGGTGAAAGATGCCGCAGATAGGGCGGATATGATTACTGAAGCATACATGAGCTTGAGGGAGAACAGAGTGAGAAGCGAGGCGAGACGCAGCAATGGCAGACCCAATGGAGTCTGGGGAGGAAGAAATTATGAGAGACCCAGATGAGTCTGGGGTGAGAAAAATTTTGATAAATGGGCAGATAAAAGTAAGTACCCTAAAACTCAGAAGAGTAGGTCGCGTACTTCGTCTGAAAGTGAAGATGGAGGAGCAAAACGAGAAACTGATCGTTATCCAGGAAATCAAGAGTCCAGTAAAGCTCCACAGAGTACGAGTAGTACGTCTGGCCCGAGGAACTCCAATACGAGTGGGCAGAGTCAGAGCTACTCTGGTACATATAGAAGAGACTTTTCCCAGATGAGATGTTACAATTGTAACGGATTGGGTCACGTGATGCGAGATTGTCGGCAGGGCAAGAGAGTTGTGACCCTGGCCATGTGTGACCCCCGAAGTAAATATACCAATGTGTTCCGAGACAAACCACAGAAAGTGAACTTAGTGAACGAGAGGTATAGGCCGTTCATGAGCAAAGGTTGGATCAGTGTAGGAGGCCAACCTGAGGTAGAAGTTGGTATCTTAAGAGATACCGGAACTAATCAGAGCTTGATTACGAGAAGCCTGATTGGGAATGATCGACGATTAGCTGGCAGGAGTAAGATGAGAGTATATGGGTTATTGTCGGAGAGTGACATGCCCGTATGTACTGTCCAGCTAAGGTCGGAATATGTGTCGGCGGAGGTGATGTTGGGAGTGTGCCCCGACATACCTATTCCAGGAGTCCAAGTGATCCTGGGGAATGACTTGTGTGGGACAAAGGTGTTGCCAAGAGTCATAGCGGAGACTGTGCCAGAGGAGAGCCCAGAAGGCAACGGCACGGGTGGGACACCTGAGAGTGTGAACCTGACTGACATCCGAGGAGATGCGTCAGGAGACCGCCAAGCCATTGAGTACCCTGTCTCGGTAGTGATGAAGGCAGAGGTGGCCGACAAGGAAGACGCTGGAGAAGATGATACAGTGTCGATTAAACCGGTGGAAGATATCGATGTAGATATAGCATGGCTGTTTGATGAAGGTCCAGCCCAGGAGAATGAAGTCTCGGTGAGGTCAAAAGTGAAGATGGCCCAGCCGAAGAAGAATCATGTGAAGAGAGCGGACCTGAGTAGAGCCCAGACTGCTGAAATTAAGAGTCGGAAGGTGAATGCAACTGTGCTGAGTAGGAATGAGGAAAGATATGGACAGACTGAGGACGGAAGTAGAGCGTCAAGTTGTCCACGAGCACAGAGGCATATGGATAGTGGAGTTAAGTTGTTTGAGATGTCAGGAGTTGACATGTTTCACAGAAAACGTGGAGAAAAGATAATGAAGAAGAGTAATAGCCGAGAAAATGAAAGGAGAAGAGACAGTATGTGTGGAGAGATGCTTACGAGCACACAAGGAGAGGTAAAGCGACATGTACAGTCGAGTGCTGTTGAGTATAGTACAGTGCTCGAAGAAACTTTTAAGGAACGAAGAAGAGTTGAAGGAGAAGAAATGGAGTTGTATAAAGATGAGAAATGTGGGAAGAGGATGATGATGCAAGCATTGAGGAATAGAAGAAAGCCGAGGACTCGATGGAAGTCAAACAGGACGATGTCTTGGATAAATGAGGGGACGAAAGGGAGGATCGTCGGTGAAGACGAGGGAGTGAAGTATGATGACAGGAGACGAAAGTATAATGGCAGTAGATGGAAGAGTGAAGACGACAGAGGAGGTACGGACAGTAGATGTCTGACTCTGGACGTGAAGAGAAGAAGACGTGGAAACAATAAATAGAGTGGACCGATGGAGTGCAGGCGTCCAAGGAGGACAGCCTAGCCAAGAGGTGTCAGAGAGGTCAAATCGTTTATGAGAAGATCATGTTTCTGGCGAGTTGTGAGCCAGATGTTGCAAGGAGCAACGAACTAATTGCAGACTCTTAAGGGAGTACGTAAGCAGATCAACCGTTCGAACCAATCGGGTGGAGAACGAGACAGTGTGGTGGCGGATGTATTATTCCGAGCTTTGCCACTGGAATAACTCTCAAAAATAAGGGGAGGGGAGTGTTATGATCTCAGCCTACAGGAGAAACGAGTCTCCCTCCTTGAGAGTTATTCATCAAGCCTGACCTGATTAGAAGGTCTAGCATATATTGAGGTGATAACCCATATGTAAAATAGTTGTTTGGATATGTATAACAGTTTGAGATTATGGGCAATGAAGAAGAAAACAGATAAATGACTGGCTAGGAGATGTGGACATTTTGCTGCAGGCGTGAGGCTCGCTTCTGAAGGGGCTTTGACCTCACTTGAGTGCCAGACATCGCAGGGGGAAGCCGCGCTCCGTTTGAGCTCCCGCCAGAAGGGAACCCCTAGTGATATATCTCTAAGAGAAGAGAAGTGTGCAGACGTGCCAGCTGTGGAATTGAGCTGAGAACGTTGTGGTGTCAAGTCTTGGACGGGGAGGAGAGTTTAATAAGCTGCTCAGAGGCATTTTCGTGGGCTGTGTGGAGCGCCCTGACCAGACGCCGTCAGAGGGAAAGCGCCCTCGATCAATTAATCTGTGGTAAGCACGATATACGCCAGTTCATAGTGATTGCTTGTAGTTGGTCGTGTGCCCAGCGACAGTAGCAATGTTTATTTATAAGTTAGACATGTTTTAAAAAGGCAGAAAGCCTGAAATAGGAGAGTGAAGAGGGAGGAGCACGGAGCGACGTCCGTCCCCCTCTGAGCTCTGACGGACGACTGAGGGAGCCCGGCTCCTGACGGAGGAAGACCCTCCCAGCGAGTGAGGACCGCCGCCAGGCGAGGTGGAGTATGGACCTGCCCAAAACGGGGGAGTCCACTCTCACTGTATGTAGAGGACAGATAGAGGTTGGAGACAAACATATTGTGTGATTATTTTTGTTTATGTGTTAAAGGGGAAACATTTTTATTGGAGTGTCGATGGGTTGCAGGTTTGTCTTTGGGGAAGAAGTTGCTGAGAACTTCGAAGCCAGCAGATGAAGTAGCTGATGAGACTCCAAGATAGTGGAGGCGAGGACCTCGAGCTGTGAGAAGCAGTGAAGAGGAGTGTCATGTGCTTCTGTAGAGGTGATGAAGCACCATAGTTGCTCGAGGAAACTTCATGGTGTAGCAGCCAAGAGAGCTGTGGAGGAACCTAGCAGAAGGGTGAAGCACCGTAGTTGCACAAGGAAACTTCATGATAGCAGCCTGGAGGAGCTGCAGAGGATCCTGGTAGTGAAGCCCGGAAGAACCTAAAGATATTAGGGTAGTGAACTTCCAGAGGTGGAAGGGGAAGTTCTGGTGGATTACTTATAGGGAGTGGATAGTGTTTGGTTGTCATTAGTGTGCAAGACGCAGTGAGAGGTGAGTGGTTGTTTGCATTCTTATGTCAAGGAGTGTTTTATACTGAAGTTTAGAGTTACAGTCGTAGGCTGGATTACCTACAGGTGTATGCGTTCCAGGACTGACAGTGATCGATTGATCATTGCTGTGTATCAATGAACATTTATACTGATATATGTTATTGCATTCAAATGCTGATTTTCTATATATATATTATCTTGCTGATGGTGCAACAGTGTATGTAGACTTGATCAACTTGAGGTGGTTGATAGTATCAGGTGGTGAACCAGGAGATAGGATACCACTTGATAAGCTGATGGTAGAGTTCTGGTTGTGTTGGAGAGCAACCTGATTGTAAAAGTATAGAGTATAGGATTCACTATTATTATATGTGTGTATGTATCGTGTATGTGCTTTGTCCAGTAAATGTATCCCAATTTGCTGGTGTTTGCCCTTGTCCTAGTGAGGCTTCCCAGGAGGTAGGAAAGAAGGAGAGAGAGAGAGAAAGAACCAAGAACCGCTGCTGTGGACAGGGTAGGAGGTAATACTAATAAGCCAAATGGGGATCGAGGAGATCATATTACCTGAGGAGAGAGTGGGGAGTCACTGCGGCTCGAGTGGGTGTGTCCACGTGACAACGAGGCTAAGTGTTGGAGCCGCATCCCCTAAACGTGTGACGTTGAGCCCCTCTCCAAGAGCCAGTAGCGCCAAGGGTGATCTCCTAGTATAAGCACTCTACCGAGTTGTGGGTTGGGTTGTCCGTAGAGAAGGATCAACGACGACAACACCAACCAACCCACAGTCTATAATAGCATCCAGCTATATACACGCACCCAGCTAATATAAGCGGACCCAGCTAATATACACGCGCACCCAGCTATATACCCGCACCCAGCTAATATAAGCGCACCCAGCTATATACGCCCACGTAGCTATATACGCGCACACAGCTAATATACGCACACCCAGCAATATACGCGCACCCAGCTAATATAAGCTCACCCAGCTATATATGCGCACCAAGCTATATACGCGCAGTCAGCTAATATACGCGCACCCAGCTATATACGCACTCCCAGCTAATATACGCGCATCCAGCTAATATAAGCAGGCCCAGCTATTGTACACGCACCCAGCTATATACGCGCACCAAGCTACATACGCGCACCCAGCTAATATACGCCCACCCAGCTATATACGCACACCCAGCTATATACGCGCACCCAGCTAATATAAGCTCACCCAACTATATATGCGCACCCAGCTATATACGCGCACCCTGCTAATATACGCTCACCTAGCTATATACGCGCACCCAGCTAGTATACGTGCACCCAGCTATATGCGCCTACCTAGATAATATACGCGCTCCCAGCTAATATACGCGCACCCAGCTAATATACGCGCACCCAGCAATATACGCACACCCAGCTAATATACGCGCACCCAGCTATATACACGCACCCTGCTAATATACACGCATCCAGCTATATACGCGCACCCAGCTAGTATACGGGCACCCAGCTATATGCACCTACCTAGATAATATACGCGCTCCCAGCTAATATACGCGCACCCAGCTAATATACTTGCACCCAACTATATACCCGCACCCAGCTATATACACTCACCTAGCAATATATGCGCACCCAGCTAATATACGCGCACCCAGCTAATATACGCGCACCCAGCTAATATACGCGCACCCAACTAATATATGCCCATCTACCTATATTCGCGCACCCAGCTAATGTACATGCACGCAGCTAATATAAGCGGACCTAGCTAATGTATGCATACCCAGCTATATACGCGCACCCAGCTATATACGCGCACCCAGCTAATATACGCGCGCACCCAGCTATATACCCGCACCCAGCTAATATAAGCACACCCATCTATATATTCGCACGCAGCTATATGCGCGCACACAGCTAATATACGAACACCCAGCTATATACGCGCACCCAGCGAGTAAAAGCTAACCCAACTATTTATGCTCACCCAGCTATATACGCGCAGTCAAGTAATATACGCGCACCAAGCTCTATTCGCACTCCCAGCTAATGTACACGCACCCAATTAATATACGCGCACCCAGCAATATACGCACACCCAGCTATATACGCGCACCCAGCTATATACGCGCACCCAGCTATATACGCGCACCCAACTATTATACTTGCACCCAGCTAATATAAGCGTACCCAGCTAATATAAGCACACCCAGCTAATATAAGTGCACCCAGCTAATATAAGCTGACCCAACTAATGTACGCGCACCCAGCTAATGTACGCGCACCCAGCTATATACGCGCACCCAGCTATATATGCGCACCCAGCTAATATACGCGCGCCCAGCTAAATATGCTCACCCAGGTATATACGCGCCTCCAGCTAAATATGCGCACCCAGCTATATACGTGAACCCAGCTAATATAAGCAGACCCAGCTAATGTATGCGCAACCAGCTGTATACGCGCACCCAGCTATATACGCTCACCCAGCTAATATACGCGCACCCAGCTAAATACGCGCACCCAGCTAATATACGCGCATACAGCTATATACGCGCATCCAGCTAATATACTTGCACCCAGCTAATATATGCGCACCCAGCTATATACCCACACCCCAGCTCTATACGCTCACCCAGCAATATACGCGCACCCAGCTAATATACGCGCACCCAGCTAATATACGCGCACCCAGCTAATATATGCCCACCCAGCTATATTCGCGCACCCAGCTAATGTACATGCACCCAGCTAATATAAGCAGACCCAGCTAATGTATGTGTACCCAGCTATATACGCGCACCCAGCTATATACGCGCACCCAGCTAATATACGCGCACCCAGCTAATATACGCGCACCCAGCTATATACCCGCACCCAGCTAATATAAGCGCACCCAGCTAATATACGCTCACACAGCTAATATACGCGCACCCAGCTATATACGCGCACCCAGCTAATATAAGCTCACCCAACTATATATGCGCACCCAGCTATATACGCGCAGTCAGCTAATATACGGGCACCCAGCTATATACGCACTCCCAGCTAATATATGCGCACCTAGCTAATATAAGCGGACCCAGCTAATGTACACGCATCCAGCTATATACGCGCACCCAGCTAATATACGCCCACCCAGCTATATATGCACACCCAGCTAATATACGCGCATCCAGCTATATACGTGCACCCAGCTAATATACGCGCACCCAGCTAATATACGCGCACCCAGTTATATACGCACACCCAGCTAATATACGCGCACCCAGCTATATACGTGCACCCAGCTAATACGAGCACCCAGCTAATATACGCGCATACAGCTATATACGCGCTCCCAGCTAATATACGTGCACCCAGCTAATATACGCGTACCCAGCTATATACCCGCACCCAGCTATATACGCTCACCCAGCAATATACGCGCACCCAGCTAATATACGCGCACCCATGCTAATGTTCGCGCACCCAGCTAATATATGCCTACCCAGCTATATTCGCTCACCCAGCTAATGTACATGCACCCAGCTAATATAAGCGGACCCAGCTAATGTATGCATACCCAGCTATATACGCGCACCCAGCTATATACGCGCACCCAGCTAATATACACGCGCACCCAGCTATATACCCGCACCCAGCTAATATAAGCGCACCCAGCTATATACGCGCACGCAGCTATATACGCGCACCCAGCTAGTACAAGCTCACCCAGCTATATATGCGCACCAAGCTATATACGCGCAGTCAGCTATTATACGCGCACCCAGCTATATATGCACTCGCAGCTAATATACACACACCCAGCTAATATACGCGCACCCAACTATATACGCGCACCCAGCTATATACGCTCACCCAGCTATATACGCGCACCCAGCAATATACTCGCACCCAGCTAATATAAGCGTACCATCTAATTTAAGCGCACCCAGCTATATATGCGCACCCAGCTAATATAAGTGCACCCAGCTAATATAAGCTGACGCAACTATTGTACGCACACCCAACTAATGTACGCGCACCCAGCTAATGAATGCGCACCCAGCTATATATGCTCACCCAGCTAATATACGCGCACCCTGCTATATATATGCGCACCCAGCGGGTATATATACACACACCCAGGAACCAAATATCATTAGCTATATTAAGTTTTTTTTTAGACATAACCAATGCAATCCGCGGCATTATCGAGTTGTACAGTCATGGCTTCCTCCAGGATGCAATAGTGGCGCCCTCTGGGGAGAAGCTTAAAGCTGATCAAACCAATATTTTGGTTTCATCGTGTAAGCTTTACCTATGTTAGTCGGTGCTCTTACTGCTTGTCAAATGTCTCTCTGTGTATAAAGAGTTGGGTCATATATAGTTAATTTGTTAAGGAAGTTTAACGTAAACGATTTATTATCTATATGTTCATTTGAACGTCAACTATAATAAAATAATATCCTATTTTAATGCCAATAAAATATTTAAAAGTAGTGACATGTACATCAAACATTTTTAATATAATCTCCATTAAAAACCTGCATAGTTGGTGCCAAATGTTTAATTTCTTATATATCTCAAACAATTTTGTTGTTTTTGTCAGGGGAATTATATTAGAATTCTTGTTCACGGTGTGCTCCCCCAATTGTTCATTATTTCCTTCTGTTATTTTAACCTAAATATGTAAACTATTATTTACATCTTTCAAACATGTGCAGTCACACGAAGGGACAACATGGCCTTCAGTTAAATGTCATGGCATTGTAAAACTTGAGTTTATTGGCATATATATATATATATATATATATATATATATATATATATATATATATATATATATATATATATATATATATATATATATATATATATATATATATATATATATATATATATATATATATATCTATATATATATATATATATATATATATATATATATATATATATATATATATATATATATATATATATATATATATATATATATACACTTGAAAAGTCTTCTCGAAGCATGCACAAAGGAAGCCCCTTTCATCAGTCCACAAGGAGACATGTATTTACAAATAGACGGAGTAGCAATGGGCTCCCCCTTAGGAGTTTTATTTGCTAATTTTTATATGGGAACCATCGAAGATAGGGTCTTCAGTAGCAGACAAAAACCAACTGTATACTGCCGTTATGTAGATGACATATTCGTAATAGTAAAAGACTCAGATGAACTAATTGACCTAAAAAGACACCTAGAGAGAGAGTCAGTACTCCGATTTACACATGAAAATAGTGAAAATAACAGTCTGCCATTCTTGGATGTACTAATAACAAAAACAGGAACCTCTTTAAGCACCAACGTATATACCAAGCCCACCAACATAGGATTATGCCTGAACGGTAGAAGTGAGTGCCCCCAAAGATACAAAGCCAGTGTTCTCAATGCTTATATTCGTCGAGCGCTTACCCACTGCTCTGAATGGAGCAACGTGAGTAGAGAGTTTGAAAGAGTAACTCAGGTATTGGTGAACAACGGATATAGCAACGCGGAAATAAACGCTGCTATAAGAAGACACTTGGACCGTTGGTATAATTCAGAACCTAGAACAGAAACCACAACACCCCCAATAAAATTATATTACAAATCAACCATGCACAGTGAACATATAAAAGAGGAAAGAATAATGAAAGAAATAATCCGTAAAGGAGTAAAAAGCACTACTCCTAACCAAAACATAAACCTGATAATATTCTACAAAACCAAGAAGACTTCCGAACTCCTTATCAAAAACAGCCCGAAGCCGACGGAGAACCCTCTACAGCAGTCAAGCGTTGTATACATGTACACTTGCCCCCACGAAGGATGTAACCTTCAATGTAAGTACATAGGTATGACGTCGACCAAGCTGACGAGGCGTTTGACATGCCATCTTCAATCTGGTGCCCCTAGGAATCACATGAGACAAGCCCATGACATTACTCTAACAAGAGAAATGTTGAACAAGAATACTTGCATAATAGACAAAACCCAAGATTCAAGAAGATTACAAATTCTTGAGGCAATTCACATAAGAATAGAGCGACCTACCATGAACACCCAAATCACGGAACTATTTACTCTACCCACCATGAGAGTAAGGACAAGACAAGAACATATCGATGCCAACACAGAAGACAATGTCCAACATAACAGGCCAATTACACTGGATTAATCTTTGTGTTTAGATAGGAGATGCCTCGTATGGGCCAATAAGCCTTCTGCAGCCCCTATGTTTATCATAAGAACATAAGAACAAAGGTAACTGCAGAAGGCCTATTGGCCCATACGAGGCAGCTCCTATTCTATAACCACCCAATCCCACTCATATACTTGTCCAACCCGTGCTTGAAACAATCGAGGGACCCCACCTCCACAATGTTACGCGGCAATTGGTTCCACAAATCAACAACCCTGTTACTGAACCAGTATTTACCCAAGTCTTTCCTAAATCTAAACTTATCCAATTTATATCCATTGTTTCGTGTTCTGTCCTGTGTTGATACTTTTAATACCCTATTAATATCCCCCCGGTTATGTCCATTCATCCACTTGTAAACCTCTATCATGTCACCCCTAACTCTTCGCCTTTCCAGTGAATGCAACTTAAGCTTTGTTAATCTTTCTTCATATGAAAGATTTCTAATTTGGGGAATTAACTTAGTCATCCTACGCTGGACACGTTCAAGTGAATTTATATCCATTCTATAATATGGCGACCAAAACTGAACTGCATAATCTAAATGGGGCCTAACTAGAGCAAGATATAGCTTGAGAACCACACCAGGTGTCTTGTTACTAACGCTGCGATTAATTAATCCAAGTGTCCGATTTGCCTTATTACGAACATTTATGCATTGATCCTTTTGTTTTAAATTCTTACTAATCATAACTCCCAGATCCCTTTCGCAATCCGACTTCGCAATCACAACACCATCTAGCTCGTATCTTGTAACTCTATCATCATTACCTAACCTCAGAACTTTACATTTATCAGCATTAAACTGCATCTGCCAATCCTTTGACCATTTCAAAACCCTATCTAGATCAACTTGAAGTGATAGTGAGTCCTCCTCCGAATTAATTTCCCTACCGATTTTCGTATCATCGGCAAATTTGCAAATGTTGCTACTCAAACCTGAATCTAAATCATTTATATATATTATAAACAACAGAGGTCCCAGGACAGAGCCTTGAGGCACTCCACTTACAACATTTTCCCACTCTGACTTGATTCCATTTATACTAACTCTCTGTTTCCTTTGGTATAGCCATGCCCTAATCCAGCTTAATATAGCACCCCCAATACCATGAGACTCTATTTTTTTAATCAGTCTTTCATGTGGCACTGTATCAAAAGCTTTGCTAAAGTCAAGGTATACAACATCGCAATCCTTACCACTATCAACTGCCTCAACAATGCTAGAATAAAAAGATAACAAATTTGTTAAACATGAACGGCCATTTATAAAACCATGTTGCGACTCAATTATTAATTTATGTTTTTCAAGATGAAGACGAATTTTATTTGCTATTATAGATTCGAGTAACTTTCCCACAATAGACGTTAGGCTAATTGGTCGATAGTTAGACGCAAGTGATCTATCTCCTTTCTTAAAAACTGGTATTACATTAGCAACTTTCCAAAACTCTGGCACTCTGCCTGACTCTATTGATTTATTAAATATGGTTGACAGTGGGTCACAAAGCTCCTCTTTGCATTCTTTAAGCACCCTAGCAAACACTTCATCCAGCCCTGGGGATTTGTTTGGTTTGAGTTTTACTATTTGTTTAAGAACATCCTCCCTGGTAACTGCTAAACTCGTCAACCTGTCCTCGTCCCCACCCACATAGACTTGTTCGGCTGAAGGCATATTGTTAAGTTCCTCTTTAGTAAATACAGATACAAAATATTGATTAAAAATACTACTCATCTCTTCATCACTATCTGTTATTTGACCTGTCTCAGTTTTTAATGGACCTATCCTTTCCCTAGTCTTAGTACGATATAACTGAAAAAACCCTTTAGGATTTGTCTTTGCTTGCCCTGCTATGCGAACTTCATAGTTTCTTTTTGCTTTCCTTATCTCTTTTTTAACATTTCTAACCAGTTGTACGAATTCCTGTTCTAAAGTGACCTCCCCATTTTTAATCCTTTTGTACCAAGCTCTCTTTTTACCTATAAGGTTCTTCAAATTCTTTGTTATCCACTTTGGGTCATTAGTATACGATCTATTCAATTTGTATGGTATACTACGTTCCTGTGCTTTGTTTAGAATATTCTTAAATAAGTTATATATTGAATCCACATCGAAATCCCCATTTAAGTCACCTATCGCTGGGTTCATGTCTCGCTCCAAGACCGGCCCACACCCCATACCCATGCCTTTCCAATCAATTTGACCCAAAAAATTTCTTAGGCTATTAAAATCAGCTTTTCGAAAATCTGGCACTTTAACAGAATTTTCTCCTACTGGTCTATTCCATTCTATGCTAAATCTGATTTCTTTGTGATCACTGCTCCCTAGCTCACTCCCTATTTCGATGTCATTAATTTGCGTTTCCCTGTTAGTTAACACTAAATCTAAAATATTATTTTCCCGTGTTGGTTCCTTAATGTGTTGCGTAAGAAAGCAATCGTCAATTAATTCTAGAAAATCTTCTGCTTCACTATTCCCTGTTTTGTTCAACCAGTTTATTCCGCTAAAATTAAAGTCACCCATGACATAAATACTGTTAGATCTAGATGCTCTAGATATTTCATCCCATAGATGCTTTGCTTCCATTCTGTCTAAATTTAGTGGCCTATATATTACTCCTATTATAATATTATTAGCTTTTTCGTTTAATTCAATCCAAATAGTTTCTGTGTGTGGCTCTGTTTTGATTCCCTCTTTGAGACTACATTTCAAATTGTCCCTAACATATATGGATACTCCACCTCCTCGTCTAATATATCTATCTGTGTGAAATAGTTTAAATCCATATATTTGATATTCAGCTAATAGTTCTCTATTTTCTACATTCATCCACGTTTCGGTAAGTGCAATAATATCTATTTTTTCTGTGCAGACAAGAGCATTTAATTCGTTAATTTTATTTCTTAGACTTCTACTGTTAGTGTAATATACCCTAAGTGAATTGTTATTTTGCGGACCTTCTCTTTCCCTGATCGTTTTGCCAATTCCTTTCTCCCACAAACACATACTTTTATTACCTCCTTCCTCCAAATCAATTCCCATACCTCTATCTACTAACAGTTTAAACCCAAACAAACACCTCTAACCACTTCTTCTAGCGAGTTCGCAACAGCAACAACCCCAGCTCTCGATAGATGCACCCCATCACGAGCATACATTTCATTTCTTCCATAGAAGTGTTCCCAGTTGTCTATGAAAGATATTGCATTTGATTTGCAATATCTTTCCAGCCGGCAATTGACACCAAGTGCCCTCGATATCCATTCATTTCCCACTCCCTTTCTTGGAAGAATGCCACATATGATCGGGATTCCTCCCTTGCTCCTAACTAACTCTATGGCTGTTTTATACCTCTGAATCAGTTCCTCACTCCTGACTCGACCAACATCATTTCCTCCCACGCTAATGCAAATAATGGGATTGTTCCCATTACCAGCCATAATATCATTCATGTTGTTTATAATATCACCAATGCCAGCTCCGGGATAGCAAACCCTTAACCTGTTCCCCCTATCTCTAGCACAAAACGTTCTATCCAAATACCTTATCTGGGAATCTCCCACAACTAATGTTTGCTTAGGTACTTCCTTTACTTTTTATCCCTTATGTATCCTCCCATGTTTTCACCTTCATTGTATTATCACCTGACCTAATGCGGGTATAAAATCAACTAGTATTGTAAGATCTGTTCACTTGAGAATGAACCATGGAGGTTCGAAACGTCGTGCAAATTATACAAATAAGTGTAATACACTCTATAGTAAATCACTTCTTTTCTTCACCTTAAAGTACGAAAATGAGTTTTGGAGAACTCCTATTTCAATTAAGCCCTGATGCTAAGAAAATAGTTAGAGGGATAGAAGCCCTAAACCAGAAAATAATAAATACAGAATATGCGGTCATATTCAATGAAACATGTTTGAAAGAAAACCTGCTGCCAGTGTACACCAATATATATATATATATATATATATATATATATATATATATATATATATATATATATATATATATATATATATATATATATATATATATATATATATATATATATATATATATATATATACATATATATATATATATATATATATATATATATATATATATATATATATATATATATATATTTATATATATATATATATATATATATATATATATATATATATATATATGTATATATGTATATATATATATATATATATATATATATATATATATATATATATATATATATATATATATATATATACATATATATATATATATATTTATATATATATATATATATGTCGTACCTAGTAGCCAGAACTCACTTCTCAGCCTACTATGCATGGCCCGATTTGCCTAATAAGCCAAGTTTTCCTGAATTAATATATTTTCTCTAAATTTTTTCTTATGAAACGATAAAGCTACCCATTTCATTATGTATGAGGTCAATTTTTTTTCATTGGAGTTAAAATTAACGTAGATAAATGACCGAACCTAACCAACCCTACCTAACCTAACCTAACCTATCTCTATAGGTTAGGTTGGGTTATGTAGCCGAAAAAGTTAGGTTAGGTTAGGTTATGTAGGTTCGGTAGTCGAAAAACAATTAATTCATGAAAACTTGGCTTATTAGGCAAATCGGGCCTTGCATAGTAGGCTGAGAAGTGAGTTCTGGCTACTAGGTACGACATATATATATATATATATATATATATATATATATATATATATATATATATATATATATATATATATATATATATATATATATATATATATATAGCCCAGTTTTCATGAATTAATTGTTTTTTGACTACCTAACTTACCTAACCTAACCTAACCTATAGAGATAGATTAGGTTAGGTTAGGTAGGGTTGGTTAGGTTCGGTCATATATCTACGTTAATTTTAACTCCAATAAAAAAAATTGGCCTCATACATAATGAAATGGGTAGCTTTATCATTTCATAAGAAAAAAATTAGAGAAAATATATTAATTCAGGAATACTTGGCTTATTAGGCAAATCGGCCCTTGCATAGTAGGACGAGAAGTGCATTCTGGCTACTAGGTACGACATATACGATATATATATATATATATATATATATATATATATATATATATATATATATATATGTCGTACCTAGTAGCCAGAACTCACTTCTCAGCCTACTATTCAAGGCCCGATTTGCCTAATAAGCCAAGTTTTCCTGAATTAATATATTTACTATAATTTTTTTCTTATGAAATGATAAAGCAACCCTTTTCTCTATGTATGAGGTCAATTTTTTTTTATTGGAGTTAAAATTAACGTAGATATATGACCGAACCTAACCAACCCTACCTAACCTAACCTAACCTATATTTATAGGTAAGGTTAGGTTAGGTAGCCAAAAAAAGCTAGGTTAGGTTAGGTTAGGTAGGTTAGGTAGACGAAAAAACATTAATTCATGAAAACTTGGCTTATTAGGCAAATCGGGCCTTGAATAGTAGGCTGAGAAGTGCGTTCTGGCTATTAGGTACGACATATATATATATATATATATATATATATATATATATATATATATATATATATATATATATATATATATATATATATATATATATATATATATATATATATAAAAGCATAAGAATTAAAGAAACCGCTGAAGTAACATTTGGTCCATACGATGCAGTTTCTGTTCCTATCCACCCAGACTCATTCATGCGCTTACCTACGCTCGAAACAATAGAATGATTCCACTTCATTTATATGTAACCTGGTAATCTGATCCACAGATCATCAACCCTGTTTTCAAACAATTATTTACCCAGGTCTTCCTAAATCTAAATGTATCTTAATTGTTATTTATTGTTTCGTGTCTAATAGACCACTGCGTAAAAATTCTGGTCCTTCTAGTGAAATTGAAAGCTCTGCAAAAGTGTCGCTTTTTCGGTCTAATTAGCATCGTTCATGAAATATTAGCCTACCTACAGGATCGTACGCTTCTGGTTAGCTAAAACAACTTGAAAATTGACACTTATCGATTGGTGAAAAGTTGAGGAAGCCCACAGCCGGGAACGTCTCTGTGGAAGAAACATATATGTTTGTCTTTTGCATGGCAGGGCCTTAAAACGTTTAGTTTAATATCTATTAAGTAATATCTTGTTTAGTTGCGAGGAATCCGTGGGTGGAGCTCCGGCCGGCGAGGTAAACACTCTGGGATTACACACAGAGAGAAATCACATTATCGTGATATATCACTGTGAAAATCAACAGAAGCCGTGAGGAGGATTCGAACCTGAATTCGCTGGGAACATAGGTTCCATTCCTCAGCTGGGATTCTTTTTTTTTACATTATTTTTTTCACACTGGGAATCTTTCATTCCCTGACTATGTCTCCACTCCAAGGGCACCTTTGTGCTATATTTGTAATAATGTGGTATACTGTAGGAGTAAACCTCCTTATGTTCGGACTGTCCCCCTGACCCACGGACATAATAACCTCTCTGCTGGTAACTGACCCGGAAGTCTTATTCCTCCGGGTTCGTTCGCTTCTTGCAGGTCGGCGTTCGATACCCGACCGTCCTAATGTTTGGGCACCATTCCTTTCCCCTCGTCCCATCCCAAATCCTTATCCTGTCTCCTTCCAATGCTTTCCCCTGTTAAATTCCCTCTCCTTTCTTTCTTTTATATCCCTCAAATCATCCCAGATTCTTGTCTATATATCTTAAGTGATAAATGGTGATGGTGGCTTGACGCCTTTTTCTTAATAATTGCTATTTCTTTAAAAAATGTAGTTGTGAGTGTGTGCAAAGCTGAAATAGTGGAAGCCATTATTTCAGCTGCAACAAAGTTTGCAGTACATAACTAAGTGGCTATCTGCAGGAAAAAAGTTTTAATATGAGGCCAGAAAAGGTTAAAAGAGAGAAAAAAAAGATGAAACATTGAAGACTTATTTGAAAGTCGTGAACAACCCCCCCCCCCTCCCCACCGAGGTTTGCAGCACCAATATCTAGAAGAAAAAAATCGTTATCAAGATAAATAAAGTCGCTATCTAGACGACAAAAGTCGCTTTTGCGCAATTCACCCAAATAATACCACCTGTTCACACCTCTGCTTCACTAGCATGTCCTCTAAACAGTACCTTCGAGACACACTATAAACAGAGATGCTTGCATGCTTCCAAACACAAAGTTCACTGCACACATCACACCAACTGCAAACATTAAGCCACAGTACCGTTGTTGACAGACACCCAACCCATTGAGGGTGTGGCGACCATAGGCTCCGTCCTTAACCATTGCAAGCGTTGTCGCATCTCACAAAGCAATTACCCTTCAAGCTTCTATACTCGTCCAAGCTGCGACCGACCCCCCCCCCCACAAAGACTTATTAATCCATTTTATCTCTATAGTTCAGTGTTATCTGGCAAATGAATATATCAATTTTATATTGAATTGTTGTGTAAAGTTCGGTCTAGGTCAGGTTATGTTAGATCAGGTTAGGTCTGGTTAGATCAGATTGTGTCTGGTTATGTTAGGTCAAGTTAGGTCTGGTTATGTTAGGTCAAGTTTGGGCTGGTTAGGTTAGGTCTGGTTAGGTTCAGTCAGGTTGAGTGTTTTTGTTTTGCTGGAAATAATTTGTATTTGCAATATGGGGGTGAACCATTTTACAACTGCGGTCTGAACACTGGAAGTGAGAGAGGCTTTGTTCGAAAAATGTTAAAAATTATCCATTTGTGAACAACTCGTCCATCCTCATGAACAGCTCCCCCCCCCCCCCCCGTAACAGTGCATCGAACCAAAATTATTACCAAGAATTAGGTAATTTTTCAAAATCAGGCGACGAGGATTCTGTGATGTACTTCCTTGACCCGACTCCTTAATTGGTATCCTGGTCTATGTCCTCGCAATATTTAAATGTGCAAAATTGCATGTTGCACAGTGGTACCTGGTCAGTAGCCTTGCAGTCTCTCGCCTAATTTAATTTTCTCTGGCACACTGAGAGAAAATATAGCATATCGTTGTGAAGAGAATAAATAATAATGCTTTACATGAAAACCCGTAGAGCAGGACACGTATTGAATAAATCATATTATATATCCTCTTTGTTCTAGATGAACACAGACGAGGTAAAGATAACAGAAAATGCTTCGGCGAAATCCAGGCATCCAGTTCGACTTGAGAGTCAGACAATCATCCGGACACTCCCAGGTGCTTGAGCACACAGTTTCTTGATTTGCTACGCGAGGAATGGCGAATCCCCAGATTCGTCATTCCGTGAAACAAGCAACTGATTTGCCTAACTAGAAACGAACTATAATTCATGCAGCCCACCTAACTAATTGAAACTAATGCATACAAAACGTCAAATTTCGGTGCCATAATTTTTAAGTTTAACAAATTGGTCGACTTCGTAAAATAAATAAATAAAGAGTCGACTTGCGTGGTGGAGAGACAAGTTGAGCCTCGCTAGTGCAAGCCCCACTTTTCATCATCGGGAGTCAAGAATTATGAGACATGTTGAGAGACAAAATTAAGACGCAGATTTCGGGTGGGTGGGGGGGGGGGGGGGGAGATGGTAATGAGACACACGAGAATATGGATGCTGTAGTGGGAGCGTAACTTGGACGCGTGCCCAGCAAAAATGTCATGCTAATATTTTTTTTACGGGATATTTTTTTTCAAAATTTAAATTTTTTCAGAAAATATTTTTTTTCAGCACGGGACGTATAGTAGCCGTTGAACTGGCGCTCTACACCCCTAGTTGAGAGCTTCAGTAGGGCCCACACCCTAGCTGAGAGCTTCAGTAGGGCCCACACCCTAGCTGAAAGCTTCAGCTCTGGTTGAGACCTTTATCAGGCTCCACACCCTAGCTGAAGGCCATAGCTGGTCCCACACACTGGCTGTGGAGACGGAAGGAAGGAATGGTGCCCAACCACTTGAACAGTCGAGGGAATTGAACGCTGACCTGCATGAGGCGAGACCGTTGCTCTACCGCCCACCCCAAGTAGTTGGGCTTCTATTTATGAACATACACTCACACAGACACACGCATTCCCACACATGTGTGTGTGTGTGTGTGTGTGTGTGTGTGTGTGTGTGTGCACTCATCTAGTTGTACTCACCTAGTTGTGTCTGCAGGATCGAGCATTGACTCTTGGATCCCGCCTTTCGAGCATCGGTTGTTTACAGCAATGACTCCTGTCCCATTTCCCTATCATACCTGGTTTTACAATTATGAATAGTATTTGCTTCCACAACCTGTTCCTGAAGTGCATTCCATTTTCCCACTACTCTCACGCTAAAAGAAAACTTCCTAACATCTCTGTGACTCATCTGAGTTTCAAGCTTCCATCCATGTCCCCTCGTTCTGTTACTATTCCGTGTGAACATTTCAGCTATGTCCACTCTGTCAATCCCTCTGAGTATTTTATACGTTCCTATCATGTCCCCCCTCTCCCTTCTTCTTTCTAGTGTCGTAAGGCACAGTTCCCTCAGGCGCTCCTCATACCCCATCCCTCGTAGCTCTGGGACGAGTCTCGTTGCAAACCTCTGAAGCTTTTTCAGTTTCATTATATGCTTCTACAGATGGGGACTCCATGATGAGGCGGCATACTCTAAGACTGGCCTCACGTAGGCAGTGTAAAGCACCCTAAATGCCTCCTTACTTAGGTTTCTGAATGATGTTCTAACTTTTGCCAGTGTAGAGTACGCTGCTGTCGTTACCCTATTTATATGTGCCTCAGGAGATAGATTAGGTGTTACGTCCACACCCAGATCTCTTTCGCGCGTCGTCACAGGTAGGCTGTTCCCCTTCATTGTGTACTGTCCCTTTGGTCTCCTATCTCCTAGTCCCATTTCCATAACTTTACATTTGCTCGTGTTGAATTCCAGAAGCCATTTCCCTGACCATCTCTGCAACCGGTTCAGGTCCTCTTGGAGGATCCTGCAATCCTCATCTGTCACAACTCTTCTCATCAACTTTGCGTCATCCGCAAACATCGACATGTAGGACTCTACGCCTGTAAACATGTCGTTAACATATACAAGAAATAGAATTGGTCCCAGCACCGATCCTTTTGGTACTCCACTTGTTACTGTTCGCCAGTCCGACTTCTCGCCCCTTACCGTAACTCTGTGACTCCTTCCTGTTAGGTAGTTCCTTATCCACGCTAGGACCTTTCCCCCACCCCCGCCTGCCTCTCGAGTTTGAGCAGCAGTCTCATGTGCGGTACTGTATCAAAGGCTTTTTGGCAGTCCAGAAATATGCAGTCCGCCCAACCATCTCTTTCCTGTCTTATCCTCGTTATTTTATCATAGAATTCCAGAAGGTTTGTTAGGCACGATATCCCTGTCCAGAACCCATGTTGATGTTTGTTCACAAACCTAATGTGTGTTTGTAAGTGTGTGTGTGTGTGTGTGTGTGTGTACTCACCTAGTTGTACTCACCTAGTTGTGTTTGCGGGGGTTGAGCTCTGGCTCTTTGGTCCCGCCTCTCAACCGTCAATCAACAGGTGTACAGATTCCTGAGCCTATCGGGCTCTGTCATATCTACACTTGAAACTGTGTATGGAGTCAGCCTCCACCACATCACCCCCTAATGCATTCCATTTGTCAACCACTCTGACACTAAAAAAGTTCTTTCTAATATCTCTGTGGCTCATTTGGGCACTCAGTTTCCACCTGTGTCCCCTTGTGCATGTTCCCCTTGTGTTAAATAGACTGTCTTTATCTACCCTATCAATCCCCTTCAGAATCTTGAATGTGGTGATCATGTCCCCCCTAACTCTTCTGTCTTCCAGCGAAGTGAGGTTTAATTCCCGTAGTCTCTCCTCGTAGCTCATACCTCTCAGCTCGGGTACTAGTCTGGTGGCAAACCTTTGAACCTTTTCCAGTTTAGTCTTATCCTTGACTAGATATGGACTCTATGCTGGGGCTGCATACTCCAGGATTGGCCTGACATATGTGGTATACAAAGTTCTGAATGATTCTTTACACAAGTTTCTGAATGCCGTTCGTATGTTGGCCAGCCTGGCATATGCCGCTGATGTTATCCGCTTGATATGTGCTGCAGGAGACAGGTCTGGCGTGATATCAACCCCCAAGTCTTTTTCCTTCTCTGACTCCTGAAGAATTTCCTCTCCCAGATGATACCTTGTATCTGGCCTCCTGCTCCCTACACCTATCTTCATTACATTACATTTGGTTGGGTTAAACTCTAACAACCATTTGTTCGACCATTCCTTCAGCTTGTCTAGGTCTTCTTGAAGCCTCAAACAGTCCTCTTCTGTTTTAATCCTTCTCATAATTTTGGCATCGTCCGCAAACATTGAGAGAAATGAATCGATACCCTCCGGGAGATCATTTACATATATCAGAAACAAGATAGGACCGAGTACAGAGCCCTGTGGGACTCCACTGGTGACTTCACGCCAATCGGAGGTCTCACCCCTCACCGTAACTCTCTGCTTCCTATTGCTTAGATACTCCCTTATCCACTGGAGCACCTTACCAGCTACACCTGCCTGTCTCTCCAGCTTATGTACCAGCCTCTTATGCGGTACTGTGTCAAAGGCTTTCCGACAATCCAAGAAAATGCAGTCCGCCCAGCCCTCTCTTTCTTGCTTAATCTGTGTCACCTGATCGTAGAATTCTATCAAGCCTGTAAGGCAAGATTTACCCTCCCTGAATCCATGTTGGCGATTTGTCACGAAGTCCCTTCTCTCCAGATGTGTTACCAGGTTTTTTCTCACGATCTTCTCCATCACCTTGCATGGTATACAAGTCAAGGACACTGGCCTGTAGTTCAGTGCCTCTTGTCTGTCGCCCTTTTTGTATATTGGGACCACATTCGCCGTCTTCCATATTTCTGGTAGGTCTCCCGTCTCTAGTGATTTACTATACACTATGGAGAGTGGCAAGCAAAGTGCCTCTGCACACTCTTTCAGTACCCATGGTGAGATCCCATCTGGACCAACCGCCTTTCTAACATCCAGATCCAGCAGGTGTCTCTTGACCTCCTCTCTCGTAATTTCGAACTCCTCCAAGGCCGCCTGGTTTACCTCCCTTTCTCCTAGCACAGCCACCTCACCCTGTTCTATTGTGAAGACCTCCTGGAACCTCTTGTTGAGTTCCTCACACACCTCTCTGTCATTCTCTGTATACCTGTCCTCGCCTGTTCTAAGTTTCAATACCTGTTCTTTCACTGTTGTTTTCCTTCTGATGTGACTGTGGAGTAGCTTTGGTTCGGTCTTGGCTTTGTTTGCTATATCATTTTCAAAAATTTTCTCTGCTTCTCTTCTCACCCTGACGTACTCATTCCTTGTTCTCTGGTATCTTTCCCTGCTTTCTGGTGTTCTGTTATTCCGGAAGTTCCTCCACGCCTTCTTGTTCAGTTTCTTCGCTTCCATACATGCCCTATTATACCATGGATTCTTTTGTTGCTTCTCGGATTTTTCCCTTTGGGCCGGGATGAACCTGTTTACTGCCTCCTGACACTTTTGGGTAACATAGTCCATCATACCCTGTACAGACTTGTCTCTGAGGTCTGTGTCCCAAGGTATTTCACTTAGGAAACTTCTCATCTGTTCATAATACCCCTTTCGGTATGCCAGCCTTTTGATTCCTAGTTCTTTTTGGGGGGAGATAAGTCCTAGCTCTACCAGGTACTCAAAGTTCAATACACTGTGGTCACTCATTCCCAAGGGCGCTTCCATCTTAACTTCCCTTATATCCCATTCATTTAGGGTAAATATCAAATCAAGCATTGCTGGTTCATCTTCTCCTCTCATTCTTGTGTGTGTGTGTGTGTGTGTGTGTGTGTGTGTGTGTGTGTGTGTGTGTGTGTGTGTGGGTGTGTGTGTGTGTGTGTGTGTGTGTGTGTGTGTGTGTGTACTCACCTAGTTGTACTCACCTAGTTGTGTTTGCGGGGGTTGAGCTCTGGCTCTTTGGTCCCGCCTCTCAACCGTCAATCAACAGGTGTACAGATTCCTGAGCCTATCGGGCTCTGTCATATCTACACTTGAAACTGTGTATGGAGTCAGCCTCCACCACATCACCCCCTAATGCATTCCATATGTCAACCACTCTGACACTAAAAAAGTTCTTTCTAATATCTCTGTGGCTCATTTGGGCACTCAGTTTCCACCTGTGTCCCCTTGTGCGTGTTCCCCTTGTGTTAAATAGACTGTCTTTATCTACCCTATCAATCCCCTTCAGAATCTTGAATGTGGTGATCATGTCCCCCCTAACTCTTCTGTCTTCCAGCGAAGTGAGGTTTAATTCCCGTAGTCTCTCCTCGTAGCTCATACCTCTCAGCTCGGGTACTAGTCTGGTGGCAAACCTTTGAACCTTTTCCAGTTTAGTCTTATCCTTGACTAGATATGGACTCCATGCTGGGGCTGCATACTCCAGGATTGGCCTGACATATGTGGTATACAAAGTTCTGAATGATTCTTTACACAAGTTTCTGAATGCCGTTCGTATGTTGGCCAGCCTGGCATATGCCGCTGATGTTATCCGCTTGATATGTGCTGCAGGAGACAGGTCTGGCGTGATATCAACCCCCAAGTCTTTTTCCTTCTCTGACTCCTGAAGAATTTCCTCTCCCAGATGATACCTTGTATCTGGCCTCCTGCTCCCTACACCTATCTTCATTACATTACATTTGGTTGGGTTAAACTCTAACAACCATTTGTTCGACCATTCCTTCAGCTTGTCTAGGTCTTCTTGAAGCCTCAAACAGTCCTCTTCTGTTTTAATCCTTCTCATAATTTTGGCATCGTCCGCAAACATTGAGAGAAATGAATCGATACCCTCCGGGAGATCATTTACATATATCAGAAACAAGATAGGACCGAGTACAGAGCCCTGTGGGACTCCACTGGTGACTTCACGCCAATCGGAGGTCTCACCCCTCACCGTAACTCTCTGCTTCCTATTGCTTAGATACTCCCTTATCCACTGGAGCACCTTACCAGCTACACCTGCCTGTCTCTCCAGCTTATGTACCAGCCTCTTATGCGGTACTGTGTCAAAGGCTTTCCGACAATCCAAGAAAATGCAGTCCGCCCAGCCCTCTCTTTCTTGCTTAATCTGTGTCACCTGATCGTAGAATTCTATCAAGCCTGTAAGGCAAGATTTACCCTCCCTGAATCCATGTTGGCGATTTGTCACGAAGTCCCTTCTCTCCAGATGTGTTACCAGGTTTTTTCTCACGATCTTCTCCATCACCTTGCATGGTATACAAGTCAAGGACACTGGCCTGTAGTTCAGTGCCTCTTGTCTGTCGCCCTTTTTGTATATTGGGACCACATTCGCCGTCTTCCATATTTCTGGTAGGTCTCCCGTCTCTAGTGATTTACTATACACTATGGAGAGTGGCAAGCAAAGTGCCTCTGCACACTCTTTCAGTACCCATGGTGAGATCCCATCTGGACCAACCGCCTTTCTAACATCCAGATCCAGCAGGTGTCTCTTGACCTCCTCTCTCGTAATTTCGAACTCCTCCAAGGCCGCCTGGTTTACCTCCCTTTCTCCTAGCACAGTGACCTCACCCTGTTCTATTGTGAAGACCTCCTGGAACCTCTTGTTGAGTTCCTCACACACCTCTCTGTCATTCTCTGTATACCTGTCCTCGCCTGTTCTAAGTTTCAATACCTGTTCTTTCACTGTTGTTTTCCTTCTGATGTGACTGTGGAGTAGCTTTGGTTCGGTCTTGGCTTTGTTTGCTATATCATTTTCAAAAATTTTCTCTGCTTCTCTTCTCACCCTGACGTACTCATTCCTTGTTCTCTGGTATCTCTCCCTGCTTTCTGGTGTTCTGTTATTCCGGAAGTTCCTCCACGCCTTCTTGTTCAGTTTCTTCGCTTCCATACATGCCCTATTATACCATGGATTCTTTTGTTGCTTCTCGGAATTTTCCCTTTGGGCCGGGATGAACCTGTTTACTGCCTCCTGACACTTTTGGGTAACATAGTCCATCATACCCTGTACAGACTTGTCTCTGAGGTCTGTGTCCCAAGGTATTTCACTTAGGAAACTTCTCATCTGTTCATAATTCCCCTTTCGGTATGCCAGCCTTTTGATTCCTAGTTCTTTTTGGGGGGAGATAAGTCCTAGCTCTACCAGGTACTCAAAGTTCAATACACTGTGGTCACTCATTCCCAAGGGCGCTTCCATCTTAACTTCCCTTATATCCCATTCATTTAGGGTAAATATCAAATCAAGCATTGCTGGTTCATCTTCTCCTCTCATTCTTGTGTGTGTGTGTGTGTGTGTGTGTGTGTGTGTGTGTGTGTGTGTGTGTGTGTGTGTGTGTGTGTGTGTGTGTACTCACCTAGTTGTACTCACCTAGTTGTGTTTGCGGGGGTTGAGCTCTGGCTCTTTGGTCCCGCCTCTCAACCGTCAATCAACAGGTGTACAGATTCCTGAGCCTATCGGGCTCTGTCATATCTACACTTGAAACTGTGTATGGAGTCAGCCTCCACCACATCACCCCCTAATGCATTCCATTTGTCAACCACTCTGACACTAAAAAAGTTCTTTCTAATATCTCTGTGGCTCATTTGGGCACTCAGTTTCCACCTGTGTCCCCTTGTGCGTGTTCCCCTTGTGTTAAATAGACTGTCTTTATCTACCCTATCAATCCCCTTCAGAATCTTGAATGTGGTGATCATGTCCCCCCTAACTCTTCTGTCTTCCAGCGAAGTGAGGTTTAATTCCCGTAGTCTCTCCTCGTAGCTCATACCTCTCAGCTCGGGTACTAGTCTGGTGGCAAACCTTTGAACCTTTTCCAGTTTAGTCTTATCCTTGACTAGATATGGACTCCATGCTGGGGCTGCATACTCCAGGATTGGCCTGACATATGTGGTATACAAAGTTCTGAATGATTCTTTACACAAGTTTCTGAATGCCGTTCGTATGTTGGCCAGCCTGGCATATGCCGCTGATGTTATCCGCTTGATATGTGCTGCAGGAGACAGGTCTGGCGTGATATCAACCCCCAAGTCTTTTTCCTTCTCTGACTCCTGAAGAATTTCCTCTCCCAGATGATACCTTGTATCTGGCCTCCTGCTCCCTACACCTATCTTCATTACATTACATTTGGTTGGGTTAAACTCTAACAACCATTTGTTCGACCATTCCTTCAGCTTGTCTAGGTCTTCTTGAAGCCTCAAACAGTCCTCTTCTGTTTTAATCCTTCTCATAATTTTAGCATCGTCCGCAAACATTGAGAGAAATGAATCGATACCCTCCGGGAGATCATTTACATATATCAGAAACAAGATAGGACCGAGTACAGAGCCCTGTGGGACTCCACTGGTGACTTCACGCCAATCGGAGGTCTCACCCCTCACCGTAACTCTCTGCTTCCTATTGCTTAGATACTCCCTTATCCACTGGAGCACCTTACCAGCTACACCTGCCTGTCTCTCCAGCTTATGTACCAGCCTCTTATGCGGTACTGTGTCAAAGGCTTTCCGACAATCCAAGAAAATGCAGTCCGCCCAGCCCTCTCTTTCTTGCTTAATCTGTGTCACCTGATCGTAGAATTCTATCAAGCCTGTAAGGCAAGATTTACCCTCCCTGAATCCATGTTGGCGATTTGTCACGAAGTCCCTTCTCTCCAGATGTGTTACCAGGTTTTTTCTCACGATCTTCTCCATCACCTTGCATGGTATACAAGTCAAGGACACTGGCCTGTAGTTCAGTGCCTCTTGTCTGTCGCCCTTTTTGTATATTGGGACCACATTCGCCGTCTTCCATATTTCTGGTAGGTCTCCCGTCTCTAGTGACTTACTATACACTATGGAGAGTGGCAAGCAAAGTGCCTCTGCACACTCTTTCAGTACCCATGGTGAGATCCCATCTGGACCAACAGCCTTTCTAACATCCAGATCCAGCAGGTGTCTCTTGACCTCCTCTCTCGTAATTTCGAACTCCTCCAAGGCCGCCTGGTTTACCTCCCTTTCTCCTAGCACAGTGACCCCACCCTGTTCTATTGTGAAGACCTCCTGGAACCTCTTGTTGAGTTCCTCACACACCTCTCTGTCATTCTCTGTATACCTGTCCTCGCCTGTTCTAAGTTTCAGTACCTGTTCTTTCACTGTTGTTTTCCTTCTGATGTGACTGTGGAGTAGCTTTGGTTCAGTCTTGGCTTTGTTTGCTATATCATTTTCAAAATTTTTCTCTGCTTCTCTTCTCACCCTGACGTACTCATTCCTGGTTCTCTGGTATCTCTCTCTGCTTTCTGGTGTTCTGTTATTCCGGAAGTTCCTCCACGCCTTTTTGTCCAGTTTCTTCGCTTCGATACATGCCCTATTATACCATGGATTCTTCTGTTGCTTCTCGGATTTTTCCCTTTGGGCCGGGATGAACCTGTTTACTGCCTCCTGACACTTTTGGGTAACATAGTCCATCATACCCTGTACAGACTTGTCTCTGAGGTTTGTGTCCCAAGGTATTTCACTTAGGAAACTTCTCATCTGTTCATAATTCCCCTTTCGGTATGCCAGCCTTTTGATTCCTAGTTCTTTTTTGGGGGAGATAAGTCCTAGCTCTACCAAGTACTCAAAGTTCAATACACTGTGGTCACTCATTCCCAAGGGCGCTTCCATCTTAACTTCCCTTATATCCCATTCATTTAGGGTAAATATCAAATCAAGCATTGCTGGTTCATCTTCTCCTCTCATTCTTGTTGGTTCTTTAGTGTGCTGGCTTAGAAAGTTTCTTGTTGCCACGTCCAGCAGCTTAGCTCTCCATGTTTCTGGTCCTCCATGTGGGTCTCTGTTCTTCCAATCTTTCTTCCCATGGTTGAAGTTTCCCATAATTAGTAACCCATATCCATTCCTGCTAGCAACAGAAGCTGCTCTTTCTATTATGTTAATGGTGGCCATGTTGTTTCTATCATATTCCTGTCTAGGTCTTCTGTCATTTGGTGGTGGATTATATATGACTGCGACTATAATTTTTTTCCCTCCATTTGTTACAGTACCTGCTATGTAGTCACTGAAACCTTCACAGCCCTGAATATCCATCTCCTCAAAATCCCAGCCTTTTCTTACCAGCAGAGCTACACCACCCCCACCTCTTCCTTCCCTCTCTTTCCTCATAACATAATAGTCCTGTGGGAACACTGCATTTGTTATCGTTTTCGTGATCTTTGTTTCTGTGAGGGCTATTATGTCTGGGTTTTCCTCTAGTACCAGTTCTCCAAGCTCATTTGCTTTATTTGTAATTCCATCTATGTTAGTGTACATCGCTTTCTTCTGTCCCTTCTCAAATCGCCTCCTTGGTGAGTGTTCTGCTGGTGGGGGAGGCTGTTCCATGGTTGTGAGGACCTGTGAGGTGGATAACAGGGTCTCAGAGGATACTGGGATGAGGGGCGGGGGATCCAGTGAAGGGGGAGGGACAGGGAGGGTATGGGGTGAAAGGGGAGGGAGGACGGGAAGGAAAGGGGGGGGAGGGAGGACTTGGGAGGAGGGGAGGGGTAGAAGGGTGGGGATTGGGTGTGGGGGGAGGAAGATTTGGCTGAACATTTGAGTGGGGGCAGGGAGGGTTTGGGGTAGAGGGGTTTTCTATGCAGAGGAGGGAGGCGGGGTTGTCCTCCCTTCTGGTGTTACTGGGTAGCTGGTTGTGGGTTCCCCCCTCGTCTCTGGGGGTGTTGTGCTGGGAGCTGTAACTTCCTGGTTTTCCCCTCTCGCCCTGCGCCTCTTCCTTGCTTCTGCCGCCACGGCTCTCTCCTCCCTTGTCATGTCTCTCTGGAGGAATACATTTTTTAATTTTCCCACGTTTTTCAGGGAGCTCTTCCTTGATAGGATCTTCTCTTTTGTGTTCTCGTTTGCAAACACTATCTTTATCATTCAGTCTCGGTCTTTGTTGTACCGGCCTAGCCTGAAAACCTTCTCAATGCTATGCTCAGCCCCTTCCATGTCTAGTGCCTTTAGTACTTCATTCACTGCTGCTTTGTCCTTGTCATTCCACTCTGTCCTATTAGATCCTTCCTGCTCCTTAATACCCACAGCAACCACTGATCTGTTCCTTTCCAGCAGTTGGCTAGTGGAGCGTGCCGCCTCCTGCGAGGTGGCTGCTTTCATGGCCACCTCCATCACTGCAGTCATTACTTCAGAGTTATTTTTTTTTAGTATTTCCGCAAATGTTGCTTTTATTGTGGCATTCTCGTCCAGAAAACTATTACCACCTTCTCCCTGGGTGGTTTTCTGATTCTCAGCTTCGATACCATTCTCTTTGAGGGCTCTAATCTCCTCCTTTGCTGCTGTCAGCTCTCTTTTCAGGTTGCTTATTTCGTTCTTCATTTCCTGCATCATTTCTTGCATCTCACTCTTGATGTCCTCCAGAAACTGGGCGAACATTTCCTTCATCTCGTCACCTTGGCTCTTTCCTGTTCCCCTGGGACCTCTGGCTGCCATGTTTGACCCTGTTGGGATGGGGGAGGGAGAGAGAGAGAGAGAGGAAGAGAGAGAGAAAGAGAGAGAGAGAGAAAGGGAGTGATAAAGGGAGAGATAAATGGGTGGGTGGGGGGGGATGCGACCCTTCCACTGAAGTGAGAAGAAAGTAGAAGGGGAGGGGGGGGGGGAGAAGATGGAGAGAGAGGCGGGAGGGAGAGAGAGGAGAGGGAGAGAGTGGGTGAGGGAGAGAGCGGGTGAGGGAGAGAGCGGGTGAGGGAGAGAGGGAGGGAGGTGTGTGTGTGTGTGTGGGCAGAGAGGGAGGGAGAGGGAGGGGGAAGGAAAGAGAGGGAGGGGGAAGGAAAGAGAGGGAGGGAGAGGGGGAGGGAGGGAGGGAGGGAGGGAGAGAGAGAGAGAGAGAGAGAGAGAGAGAGAGAGAGAGAGAGAGAGAGAGAGAGAGAGAGAGAGAGAGAGAGAGAGAGAGAGAGAGAGAGAGAGAGAGAGAGAGAGAGAGAGAGAGAGAGAGCAGGAGAGAGAGAGCAGGAGAGAGAGAGCAGGAGAGAGAGAGCAGGAGAGGGAGAGCAGGAGAGAGATAGTGTTAGTGGGAGAGAGGGAGTGGGAGAGAGGGAGAGTGGGGAGGGGAAGAGTGTGTGTATGGGCGATGCGGGGGACTGGGGGTGGGGGGGGGGGCGGAGATGGCGACTAAGTCAGTTCAGGTCAGATGGTGGGGTCAAGAGGGGGGGGATAGTAAGGTCCTATCCCAGGTGTTAATGCCTTTTCCCCTGACTGAACAATTGTGTATGTGTGTGTGTGCACGTGTGTGTGTGTCTGTTTTAGCGTGTGCACACTTGTGTGCGTGGATACGTACGTGGGCGGGCGTGCTTGTATGTGTCAAGATATCCCTTATGCGTTACCTCTGCCTAAATGAGCCACTCTGAGATTTTTAAATATATATGATATCCTGAACGAGAATTTGATAATCTTTTACCTCAATCTGTACACCTGATTAATTGACCAGAGAGGGGTACATACCAGACTGCCTCCCGCTCACACAACCAGATGAGTAAGGGCAGGGCGATGTATGATGACGATGTTTATCCTTCGTTGTCTCCCACTAGGTGATTCACTAAATGCTGGTAGATTGATGAGGTCTTCTTCTCTGTCTACACAAAGCTCTGGAGTCAGTCACTGTATCGTTATGTGACAGTTCACTAATTCACTGTACCACTGATCACAGTCACCACTCACAGCACAATCAGGTAGCTCCACGGCGGGTCGTCCCACCCGGTCAGGTCACACACTTACATGCACCGGTGATGCACTAGCTCCACTTTCGGTTTCTTCGCCAAATCTTCGCACTATCGCTAGCGATATGACTATGCTATGTTGCACCCTGCAAGCTACACACTGCGAGAAGCCAAATACTATGATCTAGCCTCTATACTCCTTCAATGTCCCGAGAAATTTACGAATTTCCGCGGACCTCACTAATCGCGTGTGTCTCCTACCGTCTCCTCCTGTGTGTGTCAAGAACAACTAGATGAATACAACTAGGTAAACACACACACACACATACACTCACAACAACAAAAATATAAAGAAAGTAGAGAAAAACTGCAACAAACGTATGACACAACTCGACGCTGGTGACAGGAAAACAGGCCAGCAAATATTCAATAAAGATCTCAAAATAAAATTCAGACTCACTGAGCAGTAAATCATTCACTATGATTTACTATTCGGACCCCACGATCAACCAACAATTGAAAATTCATTCATCTACTAAATACAGTCTCTTTGCAGCCACTCTCTCCAGCAACTCACCCGAGAATGGCTTGGACATCTCCTCCTCCCACACACCTACACAAGCCATCACCGAACTCATAATAGGACACCAGAAACCCACTATATTCACTCGCTGCTCAACAGATGGCGTCACAGCCACTCTCACGTCTCTATAAAATAAAAGTTCTAGTTACGGTAATATATCTTTAACAATTACTAAAACTGACATTAACAGACGCATCAATATGACCGCTTTCCTCATAGATATATCAACGCCTCATTAAATAAAATCCGGGGTGTCTTTTCCGCAGAGTTTTTATGCAATGCCGACTTAAATGTGTTAATACAAAAAGGAAACCATTAATGCTGGAGAGAAAGGGAGAGAGTGAGAGAAAGACAGAGACAGGGGCCGCGGAGAGCAAGAGGCTGTTATGGAAGATGCGGACAAGAGCTAATGGCGAGAAAAGGGATGTGGATGAATCTTTCATGCAAAGTGCACGTATGCCGAAGAAGAGGGAAACATGCAGAATGATGGGAAGAAAGGTGGAGAGGGGGAGGAGATGGATGTTGGGGATTATGATGCAGATGGAGTAGCAAAAGTGGGGTGATGAGATAGGGAAGAGAGGGAGGGAGAGAGAGAGAGAGAGAGAGAGAGCAGTAAGAGGAGTGTTGTAAACATCTTCATTTTCTGTAGGCGTTTCGTGCCAGGAAACAGTTATGCAACACATTACAGCAATAAAGCCAAACTTGTGTCCCCCAACTCGTGGAATCAGTAGCTGTATATCACTTGGGGGACTGCAGCGCCGCCAAAACTATTGGCCACCATATTTTTGTCCCAGTTATGAACAACACCGCGAGTTATGTGGATACATTTTAGTGCTGGCAGGTCCTTGGTCGTCCTGTTATCAGTCATTCCCACTAAAGAAGAGCACATTGATGCTTTCTATTTCCTCCCTTTTTCCTGTTAATACTTTCTACCGATCTAGGTTTTCAATCACAACAGAGAGATAGAGAAACAGGGACACAGAGAGACAGGGAGAAACTGAGACAGAGACGCAGAATACAGGGGAAGAATGTGACAGGTAAGGGATGGGTAGATATATAATAGGATTCGAGCATGTTTCCATTTCTCATAATTATTCGTGAATTAGTGTTTGGTTGAATGATACTGTTCAATCTGGGTACCTAGTAGACTCTTCCATCGGATTGACCCTGGCACTGATTGGCACTAACTCACCTGAAAGATATTGTTGATAGGAACGTCATTCCTACAAACAAAAATCAGAAAATGCAGCTGATAATTTATTATAAAACCAAAAAACGGCCAATCTACTCATGAAAAACTCTCCAGACACCAAGCAGAACGCTTTGAAGAAAACCAACGTCGTCTATGCCTTTAAATGCTCACTTGGGGACTGTAAGCCTCAAAGAACTCAGTATATAGGCAAGACAACAACGTCTCTTTCCAGGCGATTAACAATGCATAAACAACAGGGCTCCATCAAGAAACATATAATCTCTGCTCACAACCAGACCATCACCAAAGAAATCTTAACAAACAACACTGAAATCATCGATAAGTACAGCGATAGCAGGCGGCTCGACATCAGCGTGGCACAACACATCAAAAAATCCACTCCAGCAATCAACAGCCAATTAATGCACCACTATATTCTACCCGTTTCAAGGCACCGTATGGGCCAATAGGCCCTCTGCAGTTACTTCCATTCTCATGTACCCACCTCACCCAATACTCACCTCACCCACAACCAATAAAAAGCAAGTGTTGTCAAATGTTTCATACACAGTTTATCAACTGTATCATATTTGTAGTGTTAAGTGTAAAGAAGTCATTGAGAATGTAAGAAGGCCTTACGAAACGTTGCTAGGCGTCAGATCATTAATAAAAATGAATTTCGGAGAATTGATATTTTCGTTACCACCGATAGTGAAGAAAAATTTCGTGTTATAATTATTAATCTTAGTTTTTCGGTCATATTGAACAATGTATATATATATGTATATATATATATATGTATGTATATATATATATATATATATATATATATATATATATATATATATATATATATATATATATATATATATATATATATATATATATATATATATGTCGTACCTAGTAGCCAGAACTCACTTCTCGGCCTACTTTGCAAGGCCCGATTTGCCTAATAAGCCAAGTTTTCCTGAAATAATATATTTTCTCTAATTTTATTCTTATGAAATGATAAAACTACCCATTTCATTGTGTATGAGGTCAATTTTTTTTTATTGCAGTTAAAATTAACGTAGATATATGACTGAACCTAACCAACCCTACCTAACCTAACCTATCTTTATGGGTTAGGTTAGGTTAGGTAGCCGAAAACGTTAGGTTAGGTTAGGTTAGGTAGGTTAGGTAGTCGAAAAAACATTAATTCATGAAAACTAGGCTTATTAGGCAAATCGGGCCTTGCATAGTAGGCTGAGAAGTGAGTTCTGGCTACTAGGTACGACATATATATATATATATACATATATATATATATATATATATATATATATATATATATATATATATATATATATATATATATATATATATATATATATATATATCGTACCTAGTAGCCAGAACGCACTTCTCTGCCTACTATGCAAGGCCCGATTTGCCTAATAAGCCAAGTTTTCATGAATTAATTGTTTTTTGACTACCTAACCTACCTAACCTAACCTAACCTAACTTTTTCGGTTACCTAACCTAACCTAACCTATAAAGATAGGTTAGGTAGGGTTGGTTAGGTTTGGTCATATATCTACGTTAATTTTAACTCCAATAAAAAAAAATTGACCTCATACATAATGAAATGGGTAGCTTTATCATTTCATAAGAAAAAATTAGAGAAAATATATTAATTCAGGAAAACTTGGCTTATTAGGCAAATCGGGCCTGGCATAGCAGGCCGAGTACGACGTTCTGGCTACTAGGTACAACATATATATATATATATATATATATATATATATATATATATATATATGTCGTACCTAGTAGCCAGAACGCACTTCTCAGCCTACTATGCAAGGCCCGATTTGCCTAATAAGCCAAGTTTTCCTGAATTAATATATTTTCTCTAATTTTTTTCTAATGAAATGATAAAGCTACCCATTTCATTATGTATGAGGTCAATTTTTTTTATTGTTGTTAAAATTAACGTAGATATATGACCAAACCTAACCAACCCTACCTAACCTAACCTAACCTTTCTCTATAGGTTAGGTTCGGTTAGGTAGCCGAAAAAGTTAGGTTAGGTTAGGTTAGGTAGGTTAGGTAGTCGAAAAACAATTATTTCATGAAAACTTGGCTTATTAGGCAAATCGAGCCTTGAATAGTAGGCTGAGAAGTGCGTTCTGGCTACTAGGTACGACATATATATATATATATATATATATATATATATATATATATATATATATATATATATATGTCGTACCTAATAGCCAGAACGCACTTTTTGGCCTATTATGCAAGGCCCGATTTGCCTAATAAGCCAAGTTTTCCTGAATTAATATATTTTCTCTATTTTTTTTCTTATAAAATGATAAAGCTACCCATTTCATTATGTATGAGGTCAATTTTTTTTATTGGAGTTAAATTTAACGTAGATATATGACCGAACCTAACCAACCCTACCTAACCTAAGCTAACCTATCTTTATAAGTTAGGTTTGGTTAGGTAGTCGAAAAAGTTAGGTTAGGTTAGGTTAGGTAGGTTAGGTAGTTGAAAAAAAATTAATTCATGAAAACTTGGCTTATTAGGCAAATCGGGCCTTGCGTAGTAGGCTGAGAAGTGAGTTCTGGCTACTAGGTACGACATATATATATATATATATATATATATATATATATATATATATATATATATATATATATATATATATATATATATATATATATATATATATATATATATATATATATATATATATATATATATATATATATATATATATATATGTCGTACCTAGTAGCCAGAACGCACTTCTCAGCCTACTATGCAAGGCCCGATTTGCCTAATAAGCCAAGTTCTCATGAATTAATTGTTTTTCAACTACCTAACCTACCTAACCTAACCTAACCTAACTTTTTCGGCTACCTAACCTAACCTAACATATAAAGATATGTTAGGTTAGGTTAGGTAGGGTTGGTTAGGTTCCGTCATATATCTACGTTAATTTTAACTCCAATGAAAAAAAATTGACCTCATACATAATAAAATGGGTAGCTTTATCATTTCATAAGAAAAAAAATGAGTTTTATGAGCTGTGGAAAAGAAGTTCCTGTAAAATAGTCTGATAGGGGGTATAGGTGTTGTGTTGGTCTTTTGTGTTGGTCTATAGGTGTTGTCTTTTTTTTCCACAGCTCATAAAACGGAGGAGAGGGTCCTGAAAGATATTGTTAATAGAAACGTTATCCCTACAGACAAAAATCAGAGGATACAACTGCCGATTTACTATAAAACCAGAAAAACGGCCAGCCTACTCATGAGAAACTCTCCAGACACAAAACAGAACGCTTTAAAAGAGACTAACGTCGTCTATGCCTTCAAATGCCCTCTTGGGGACTGTAAGCTCCAAAAAACCCAGTATATAGGCAAGACAACAACATCTCTTTCTAGGCGTTTAACGATGCATAAGCAACAGGGCTCCATTAAGGAACATATAATCTCTTCCCACAACCAAACCATCGCTAGAGAAATCCTAGTAAACAATACAGAAATCATCGATAGATACAGCGATAGCAGGCGGCTTGACGTTTGCGAGGCATTACACATCAAGAAGTCAACACCAGCAATCAACAGCCAATTAATGCACAACTATATTCTACCCACCTCAAGACTCCGCTTCAATATAGAAGCATCAAGAAATATGGACCAATAGGCTTTCTACAATCACTTCTATTCAATACCCATTGTTTCATGTTCTGGCTTGTGTTGATGAAATTAATACCTTATTAAATACCACCTCACCCCATCCACCTCACTCAAATGTAGATATAAACAAAATCGGAGATGTGTAAGTTCTATTCAGTTGTGTATGTGTTAACTAAAGTCTTTGAAAATGTAATAAGTTTTACGAAACGCGCTCAAGAGTCGCGTCAGACTAGAAATAAAAATGAATTTTGGAGAATTGATTTTTGAATTACCTCCAACAGTGAAAAGAAATGTACGAAAGATTGAGAAAATTCGTGTTAGAATTATTAATCTTACTTTTTCGGTCATATTTAATAATATATATATATATATATATATATATATATATATATATATATATATATATATATATATATATATATATATATATATATATATATATATATATATATATATATATATATTGGTGTATACTGGCAGCAGGTTTTCTTTCAAACATATTTCATTGAATATGACCGCATATTTATTATTTTCTGGTTTAGGGCTTCTATCCCTCTAACTATTTTCTTAGCATCAGGGCTTAATTGAAATAGGAGTTCTCCAAAACTCATTTTCGTACTTTTAAGGTGAAGAAAAGAAGTGATTTACTATAGAGTGTATTACACTTATTTGTATAATTTGCACGACGTTTCGAACCTCCATGGTTCATTCTCAAGTGAACAGATCTTACAAGACTAGTTGATTTTATACCCGCATTAGGTCAGGTGATAATACAATGAAGGTGAAAACATGGGGGGATACATAAGGGATAAACATAGGGGCTGCAGAAGGCTTATTGGCCCATACGAGGCATCTCCTATCTAAACACAAAGATTAATCCAGTGTAATTGGCCTGTTATGTTGGACATTGTCTTCTGTGTTGGCATCGATATGTTCTTGTCTTGTCCTTACTCTCATGGTGGGTAGAGTAAATAGTTCCGTGATTTGGTTGTTCATGGTAGGTCGCTCTATTCTTATGTGAATTGCCTCAAGAATTTGTAATCTTCATGTATATGTTCACTGTGCATGGTTGATTTGTAATATAATTTTATTGGGGGTGTTGTGGTTTCTGTTCTAGGTTCTGAATTATACCAACGGTCCAAGTAAAGAGAGGAAAGAAGAAAATATAAAAGAGGAAAGAATAATGAAAGAAATAATCCGTAAAGGAGTAAAAAGCACTACTCCTAACCAAAACATAAACCTGATAATATTCTACAAAACCAAGAAGACTTCCGAACTCCTTATCAAAAACAGCCCGAAGCCGACGGAGAACCCTCTACAGCAGTCAAGCGTTGTATACATGTACACTTGCCCCCCACGAAGGATGTAACCTTCAATGTAAGTACATAGGTATGACGTCGACCAAGCTGACGAGGCGTTTGACATGCCATCTTCAATCTGGTGCCCCTAGGAATCACATGAGACAAGCCCATGACATTACTCTAACAAGAGAAATGTTGAACAAGAATACTTGCATAATAGACAAAACCCAAGATTCAAGAAGATTACAAATTCTTGAGGCAATTCACATAAGAATAGAGCGACCTACCATGAACACCCAAATCACGGAACTATTTACTCTACCCACCATGAGAGTAAGGACAAGACAAGAACATATCGATGCCAACACAGAAGACAATGTCCAACATAACAGGCCAAATACACTGGATTAATCTTTGTGTTTAGATAGGAGATGCCTCGTATGGGCCAATAAGCCTTCTGCAGCCCCTATGTTTATCCCTTATGTATCCCCCCATGTTTTCACCTTCATTGTATTATCACCTGACCTAATGCGGGTATAAAATCAACTAGTATTGTAAGATCTGTTCACTTGAGAATGAACCATGGAGGTTCGAAACGTCGTGCAAATTATACAAATAAGTGTAATACACTCTATAGTAAATCACTTCTTTTCTTCACCTTAAAAGTACGAAAATGAGTTTTGGAGAACTCCTATTTCAATTAAGCCCTGATGCTAAGAAAATAGTTAGAGGGATAGAAGCCCTAAACCAGAAAATAATAAATATATATATATATATATATATATATATATATATATATATATATATATATATATATATATATATATATATATATATATATATATATATATATATAAATATATATATATAAATATATATATACATATATATATATATATATAAATATATATATATATATATATATATAAATATATATATATAAATATATACCTGGAGTATGCAACAAAAACACCGCCATAAACTCCATCGGTGGTGTTATCCGCTTTCACACCTTCAACGAGGAAAGATGCAGTGGTTCCCACCAGCTTCCGAAGGGAAGCAATGGCCAGCTGCCATTAACAGTTAGGGAAGAGACTCCCATTAACCTAATCTCATCTGAGAACCTCACCCAAGCGATCATAGCGACGTCTGCTAGAACATTACCACACATCCCAAAAGCAGCCCGCCCAAATGCAGCAGCCAAACTTTGTAATCTTCTGAAAAGGGTCAATGATGCACCGGAAAACATTCAAGCGTGGCATAATGTCCTTCTGTTTGGCAATGTATGCCTCACCGTCCCTCCAAGGAGGGACAAATCACTTGCTTCCTCGGTCCTGAGGGCGATAAATGAATACCCAAGGGGGGACAACCTAGTTCGCCTGCCGCTACGAGCAAAACACACCCAACGCAGAAATGGTAACAACAACATACCGGAAACGTACAAAATCAGAGCACAAATCACCAAGAAAATTGAAGAGGGAAATACCGCAAGTGCTATTAGAGTCCTCACCAGTGACGAGAAAATTGCTCCTCGAAACTCAGCCACAGCACGGGCCCTGCAAAGCAAGCACCCACCCAGAGCCCCTCAAGGCGACAACATCGTTCCGCCATCAGCCGACACCATTTCAGACCCATTAACAGTTGGTGAATCTGAGGTCTACAAAGCAGCCCTTTCTTTTCCACCTGGGTCAGCAGGCGGCTTTACAGGGTTAAAACCTCAACATATCAAGCAAATGTTAAATCCTGCGGTTGGTGATGCTGCACAAGATCTTCTTATGGAACTCACAAGGTTCGTCAACATGTGTCTGGCTGGTGAGATACCTGAGGTCATCAGGCCTCTCTTTTTTGGTGCCTCCCTCTGTGCTCTCAAAAAGAAGGACGAAGGAATCAGGCCAATCGCTGTTGGCAACACTCTCCGACGCCTGATTGCCAAGGCTGCTACGAGGGTTGTCAGCCAGCAAGCGGCTGAATTGCTGAAACCAATCCAGCTAGGATTTGGAATCCCCCAAGGCTGTGAAGCGGCTGCCCATGCAGCACGAGCATACATCACAAACATTTCTGATGAAAAGGCCCTGCTCAAACTGGACTTTAAGAATGCCTTCAACATGGTAAGAAGAGATGCAGTACTTTGTGCCGTACATCGCCATTTCCGGCCCCTCTACCCGTTCATACTATCGTGCTACAGTGGCGAGTCAAAACTGCTCTTTGGTGAACATGAAATCAGATCATGTGAAGGTGTTCAGCAAGGTGATCCTCTTGCCCCCCTTCTTTTCTGCTTAGTCTTAAAAGAAATCACCGAAAGCTTGTCCAGCGAGTTCAACATCTGGTTTTTGGATGATGGCACTATAGCTGGCACCGTAGACCACCTCTTGTCAGATATCAGGAAAATAAGGGAGCAAGAAGTAAGCCTGGGTCTCGTCCTGAACCCTTCCAAGTGTGAAGTAGTCTCCTCCAACCCAGACATCGTAGCTAGAATAAGGTCTGCCTTGCCTGGAGCCCATGTCATTAGGGCCGAGAACAGCACCCTCCTTGGAGCTCCCCTCGGGTCTAACGCCATTGAGGAGATCCTCGACAAGAAAATCGCAGACCTTAGGAGGATGGAAGACAGAATAGGTGACATCGATGCCCACGATGCTTTTTATCTCCTCACCAAATGCCTATCCCTTCCGAGGCTAACCTACTTTCTGAGGTGCGCCCCATCTTACAACAACCCAAAGCTTGACGAGTATGACCTCCTACTGAAGACCATGCTGGAAAAAGTTGTTAACCTCTCTCTCAACGAATGCCAGTGGAAACAAGCCACTCTTCCTGTCAGGCTCGGTGGCTTGGGTGTCCGCACCGCCACCCAAATTGCAGTCCCAGCCTTCCTGTCTTCCTCCTCAGCATCAGATGACCTGGTTAAGGAAATTCTACCTGACACCCTGAGTGATGTAGCGGGGATACAGGACCCCCACTACACGGAATGTGACACGAAATGGGGTGCCATGACAGACCCAGCACTCAGACCAGCCTTGCCGAAAGCCAAGAAACAATCCAGTTGGGACAGCCCCATTGTAGACAAAGAAGCCACAGCTTTGCTGGAGGCAGCAACAACCCCCAGTGATCGTGCACGCCTCACAGCTGTGCAGGCTCCCCATGCAGGGGACTTCCTTCTGGCAGTCCCTATGTCTGCGACAGGCACACGTCTTGATCCGCAGGAGCTCCGTATTGCAGTCGCTCTCCGCCTTGCTGCCCCTATCCACACTGTTCACAGGTGTATTTGCGGCGAGGCAGATGCTGACGAATATGGATTGCATGGCCTGCACTGTGGAAAATCGGGTGGTTGGCACACTAGACACGACGAAGTCAACGACATCATTAAAAGAAGCCTTGCCTCTGCTCAGTGTCCAGCGGAGAGAGAGCCCCGCAACCTACTGAACCGTGACTCTGTTAGCTTTGCCGGCCGACCAGACGGAATCACACTGCGTCCGTGGAAGGGTGGCAGGCAGTTAGCATGGGACTATACTTGCGTATCCACCCTGGCAACGACATACATCACCCTCTCTGCCGGCACGGCAGGAGCCGCAGCGACACACAGAGAAAAACAAAAGTCAGTCAAGTACAGGCAATTAGATCAAAGGTACAATTTCGTTCCAATAGGGTCTGAGACCCTAGGCCCATGGGGTGAGAGTGCAAGAAGGTTTCTTAAGGATCTTGGTTCCAAGCTCATTGACACCACAAGAGACCCTAGACCAGCAAGTTTTCTCTTTCAGCGCCTCAGTGTCGCGATCCAGAGGGGAAATGCCCGCTGCATCCTCGGTTCCTGCCCGGCGTCGGAGGAGTTCGAGGAAATCTACAGCCTCTAGGAAGCGAACTTTTTCTTGTGTCCTCTTAATGTTCATTTTTTGTATAAAATCAGATATGTAACTGTATAACCTTGCATAATAAAGTGTACATCATAATAAAAAAAAAAAAGGGGGTGGTAGGAGAAGTGAACACTCTTTCGTATTCAGAGTTAAATGTCAAGTTTTTCCCTGAGTGCTCTGTGTTCCCTTCTCTGAGGCTGTGGGTCCCTATAATTACACCAGTGGTGGTACCCCCATAAATATATATATATATATATATATATATATATATATATATATATATATATATATATATATATATATATATATATATATATATATATATTTATATATATATATGTATATAGATTTAAGTGTGTGTGTGTGTGTGTGTGTGTGTGTGTGTGTGTGTACTCACCTAATTGTACTCACCTAATTGTGCTTGCGGGGGTTGAGCTTTGGCTCTTTGGTCCCGCCTCTCAACCGTGTGTGTGTGTGTGTGTAATCACCTAATTGTACTCACCTATTTGTGCTTGCGGGGGTTGAGCTCTGGCTCTTTGGTCCCGCCTCTCAACCGTCAATCAACTGGTGTACAGATTCCTGAACCTATTGGGCTCTATCATATCTACATTTGAAACTGTGTATGGAGTCAGCCTCCACCACATCACTTCCGAATGCATTCCATTTACTAACTACTCTGACACTGAAAAAGTTCTTTCTAACGTCTCTGTGGCTCATTTGGGTACTCAGCTTCCACCTGTGTCCCCTTGTTCGCGTCCCACCACTGTTGAATAGTTCATCCTTGTTTACCCGGTCGATTCCCCTGAGGATTTTGTAGGTTGTGATCATGTCCCCCCTTACTCTTCTGTCTTCCAGTGTCGTAAGGTGCATTTCCCGCAGCCTTTCCTCATAACTCATGCCGCTAAGTTCTGGGACTAGTCTAGTAGCATACCTTAGGACTTTTTCCAGCTTCGTCTTGTGCTTGACAAGGTACGGGCTCCATGCTGGGGCCGCATACTCCCGAATTGGTCTTACATATGTGGTGTACAAGATTCTGAATGATTCCTTACACAGGTTCCTGAACGCCGTTCTGATGTTAGCCAGCCTTGCATATGCCGCAGACGTTATTCTCTTTATGTGGGCTTCAGGAGAGATCTGGCTCTGGCTCTTTGGTCCCGCCTCTCAACCGTCAATCAACAGGTGTACAGATTCATGAGCCTATCGGGCTCTGTCATATCTACACTTGAAACTGTGTATGGAGTCAGCCTCCACCACATCACTTCCTAATGCATTCCATTTGTCAACCACTCTGACACTAAAAAAGTTCTTTCTAATATCTCTGTGGCTCATTTGGGCACTCAGTTTCCACCTGTGTCCCCTTGTGCGTGTTCCCCTTGTGTTAAATAGACTGTCTTTATCTACCCTATCAATCCCCTTCAGAATCTTGAATGTGGTGATCATGTCCCCCCTAACTCTTCTGTCTTCCAGCGAAGTGAGGTTTAATTCCCGTAGTCTCTCCTCGTAGCTCATACCTCTCAGCTCGGGTACTAGTCTGGTGGCAAACCTTTGAACCTTTTCCAGTTTAGTCTTATCCTTGACTAGATATGGACTCCATGCTGGGGCTGCATACTCCAGGATTGGCCTGACATATGTGGTATACAAAGTTCTGAATGATTCTTTACACTATGTGTAATTAATGTGTATGTGTGTGTGTGTGTGTGTGTTGGTGTAAATCACGAAAAATAAACACGTGATTAAAAATGTGACAGTGTCAGAACCCGGAGGAAGAATTGAAACAGGAATTTCCTTAAGTACTTCAGTATATTAATACATCTTCAGAAGGAGTAATTTAGAAGTCAAGTATTGGACATATATAGGCAGGAGAGAATGGTGGAGTGAGGTGAGGTACAATGAAAATTGATTGGGAATTAGGTGGACACAAACATGAGCCGCACAAGAACTGCAGAAGGCCAATTGGGCCATCCGATGCAGCTCCTATTCATATCCACCAACAGGCCCACACATGGATAATAATAGCATAAGATAGTAAATATTTACAATGAATTAGTGAGACAAATGTGTATCAATGATCCTACTCAAATCGCCCTTTAATTGATCTATCAAAAATGGATCTAAGTTATATAAACCACAGCTAATGTTCAAATTACTTTCTTCTGTAATCCGCATCAAAGCAGATTCACTTATGTTCCTGTTCTAAGTACTTTTACAATTCGTTATTGAAGAAGTCATCTCCCAATCACTTTGGTGAGCATCTCCTGACAGATGAACAAACAAAGCATTAGACAATTGGCCATGTCCTACAGAGTATTTTTGTTGCGAAATTCATAGTGTTCCAGAGCCACTGTGTTAAAGCTAAAGAGTTCCAGAGCCACAGTGTTTCAGTTAAAGTGTTCCAGCGGCACAGTGTTCCATCTACAGTGTTCCAGAGCCACATTGTTCCAGGTAAAGTGTTCCAGAGCCGCAGTGTTTCAGCTAAAGTGTTCCATAGCCACAGTGTTTCAGCTAAAGTGTTCCAGAGTCACAGAGTCCCAGCTAAAGTGTTCCAGAGCCACTGTGTTCCAGCTATAGTGTTCCAGAGCCACAGTGTTTCAGCTAAAGTGTTCCAGAGTCACAGAGTCCCAGCTAATGTTTTCCAGAGCCACATTGTTCCAGGTAAAGTGTTCCAGAGCCACAGTGTTTCAGCTAAAGTGTTCCATAGCCACCGTGTTTCAGCTAAAGTATTTCAGAGCCACAGTGTTTCAGCTAAAGTGTTCCAGAGCCACAGAGTCCCAGCTAAAGTGTTCCAGAGCCACTGTGTTCCAGCTATAGTGTTCCAGAGCCACAGTGTTTCAGCTAAAGTGTTCCAGAGCTACAGACTTCCAGCTAATGTTTTCCAGAGCCACATTGTTCCAGCTAAAGTGTTCCAGAGCCACAGTGTTCCAGCTAAAGTGTTCCAGCTAAAGTATTCCAGAGCCATATTGTTCCAGATAGAGTGTTCCGGAGCCACATTGTTCCAGCTAAAGTATTTCAGAGCCACATTATTCCAGATAGAGTGTTCCAGAGTCCCAGTGTTCCAGAGCCACAGTGTTCCAGAGCCACATTGTTCCAGCTAAAGTGTTCCAGAGTCACAGTGTTCCAGAGCCACAGTGTTCCAGAGCCACATTGTTCCAGCTAAAGTGTTCCAGAGCCACATTGTTCCAGCTAAAGTGTTCCAGAGCCACAGTGTTCCAGCTAAAGTGTTCCAGAGACACAGTGTTCCAGCTAAAGGGTTCCAGAGCCACAGTGTTGCAGCTAAAGTGTTCCAGAGCCACATTGTTCCAGCTAAAGTGTTCCAGAGCCACATTGTTCGAGCTAAAGTGTTCCAGCGCCACAGTGTTCCAGAGCCACAGTGTTCCAGCTAAAGTGTTCCAGAGCCACATTGTTCCAGGTAAAGTGTTCCAGAGCCACATTGTTCCAGGTAAAGTGTTCCAGAGCCACATTGTTCCAGGTAAAGTGTTCCAGACCCACATTGTTCCAGAGCCACAGTGTTCCAGAGCCACATTGTTCCAGAGCCACATTGTTCCAGGTAAAGAGTTCCAGAGCCACATTTTTCGAGCTAAAGTGTTCCAGCGCCACAGTGTTCCAGAGCCACAGTGTTCCAGAGCCACATTGTTCCAGGTAAAGTGTTCCAGAGCCACATTGTTCCAGGTAAAGTGTTCCAGAGCCACATTGTTCCAGGTAAAGTGTTCCAGAGCCACATTGTTCCAGCTAAAGTGTTCCAGAGCCACATTGTTCCAGGTAAAGTGTTCCAGAGTCACAGTTTTCCAGAGCCACATTGTTCCAGAGCCACAGTGTTCCAGAGCCACAGTGTTCCAGAGCCACAGTGTTCCAGGTAAAGTGTTCCAGAGTCACAGTGTTCCAGAGCCACATTGTTCCAGAGCCACAGTGTTCCAGAGCCACAGTGTTCCAGGTAAAGTGTTCCAGAATTACAGTGTTCCAGAGCCACATTGTTCCAGAGCCACATTGTTCCAGAGCCACATTGTCCCAGTGCCACAGTGTTCCAGCTAAAGTGTTCCAGAGCCACATTATTCCAGATAGAGTGTTCCAGAGCCACAGTGTTCCAGCTAAAGTGTTCCAGGTAAAGTGTTCCAGAGCCACAGTGTTCCAGAGCCACAGTGTTCCAGCTAAAGTGTTCCAGGTAAAGTGTAGAGCCACAGAAGGTGTTAGTAAATAAGGGATCTGGGGAGGGAGTTTCTCACGACCTGTCCCTAGCTGGTCGTATCTCAGTTTTTTATAATTGAGTGAGAGAGTGTAAGTGAGAGTGAGAGTGAGAGTATCTAGTATGGATAGGCTTACGATGAGCCTATCTTAGAGGAAGGGAAAACTCTTAGCCTACTAACAGCAGTCAACATCCGTCAACTTCTTTGCCCATTTGTATTAAAAAGCCATGGCGTGAAAACCACTCGCGACGTTTAAGGATCAGGAAAAACATTTAATGACGTTCCAAAAGCTTTACAAACATTTTTAACAAAATCTGAATGCGGAATTTAAAACAAAAACGAGGCAGAATATATTGAGTGGTGGTGCACTGAGAGGGAGTTGCTGGGCAAACTGGGGAGTGTGTAGGAGCCAAAGCGACCATCACATGGCTATCATGTGATGTCAAAGCCGAGCATAGTTGAGCGTGAAGAGGCCAGGGGGCGCGCTCACAGTCAACGCTTTTGTGTAACCTCACAGACAACACTTTATTATTATTATTATTATTATTTATAACCAAACAGTGTCCTATCACGGAGCTTTTTTTCTATAATAATTTAACTGGTTTATGTACCGTTTAAGGAAACTTTCATGTGTAATAAACTAGTCAATACACCATCATAAGGAACTTTTCTCTATATAGACTGACAAGTTATTGTTACATGTAGCGCTTTCCCGTATAACTCATCACGAAAGAGTTCTTATCTAACCTAACTGGGAACTTTTCATCTGTAACTGGAAATGAATGGCTTATCATAACCTTTCACCAATTTCTGTAATATATATATATATATATATATATATATATATATATATATATATATATATATATATATATATATATATATATATATATATATATATATATATATATATATGAATGAAAACTCACACCCCAGAAGTGACTCGAACCCATACTCCCAGAAGCAACGCAACTGGTAACTACAGGGCGCCTTAATCCGCTTGACCATCACGGCCGTCAAAAGGAAGTGATAGCCGAGGCTATTTTAGCCACTTCCCCGACGGCAACTCGGATGGTAATCTTGGGCATAGCATTTCACCAAATCACCTCATTCTTTGGGGCACACGTGAGGAACACAAATGCGAACAAGCCTGAATGGTCCCCAGGACTATATGCGAATGAAAACTCACACCCCAGAAGTGACTCGAACCCATACTCCCAGAAGCAACGCAACTGGTAACTACAGGGCGCCTTAATCCGCTTGACCATCACGGCCGTCAAAAGGAAGTGATAGCCGAGGCTATTTTAGCCACTTCCCCGACGGCAACTCGGATGGTAATCTTGGGCATAGCATTTCACCAAATCACCTCATTCTTTGGGGCACACGTGAGGAACACAAATGCGAACAAGCCTGAATGGTCCCCAATGGCTAAAATGGCTAAAATGGCTAAATGCTAAAATAATGGCTAAAATAGCCTCGGCTATCACTTCCTTTTGACGGCCGTGATGGTCAAGCGGATTAAGGCGCCCTGTAGTTACCAGTTGCGTTGCTTCTGGGAGTATGGGTTCGAGTCACTTCTGGGGTGTGAGTTTTCATTCGCATATAGTCCTGGGGACCATTCAGGCTTGTTCGCATATATATATATATATATATATATATATATATATATATATATATATATATATATATATATATATATATATATATATATTGGTGTATACTGGCAGCAGGTTTTCTTTCAAACATGTTTCATTGAATATGACCGCATATTCTGTATTTATTATTTTCTGGTTTATGGCTTCTATCCCTCTAACTATTTTCTTAGCATCAGGGCTTAATTGGAATAGGAGTTCTCCAAAACTCATTTTCGTACTTTTAAGGTGAAGAAAAGAAGTGATTTACTATAGAGTGTATTACACTTATTTGTATAATTTGCACGACGTTTCGAACCTCCATGGTTCATTCTCAAGTGAACAGATCTTACAATACTAGTTGATTTTATACCCGCATTAGGTCAGGTGATAATACAATGACGGTGAAAAACATGGGGGGATACATAAGGGATAAACATAGGGGCTGCAGAAGGCTTATTGGCCCATACGAGGCATCTCCTATCTAAACACAAAGATTAATCCAGTGTAATTGGCCTGTATGTTGGACATTGTCTTCTGTGTTGGCACCGATATGTTCTTGTCTTGTCCTTACTCTCATGGTGGGTAGAGTAAATAGTTCCGTGATTTGGGTGTTCATGGTAGGTCGCTCTATTCTTATGTGAATTGCCTCAAGAATTTGTAATCTTCTTGAATCTTGGGTTTTGTCTATTATGCTATACTATACTATACTATTGTCTATTATATTATCAAAAACGCCTGGAAATCGAAATGCTTCTGGACGATATCCATAAGCTAGAAGACAACAAAAAAGTCATCACCACTGACACACTTCAAGCTGAACTACTTGCAGAAGCAGGGAAAAAACGAGGAACATATTCATCTACAATCTTAACCCCACGACTCAAAGAAGCAGCGAAACAACTAAAAAATCTGAAAGACGTAACAATAAGAAAAGCCGACAAAACAGCAGCATATGTATTGATTCCTACCCATGAATACATGAACAAAATTAGCGACATCCTAAGTGACGACTCCAAATTTCAACGAATCACGAGGAACCCCGTAGAAGACCTTAAGCGGAAAGTAAACAAAACAATTACAGCAATCAACGCAAAGAAAGGTAGTGTGCATTTCAATAAACTTCAAGGCGACTATGGCTTAGGATATGCCTACGGCAATGTTAAAACGCATAAACCAGGTAACCCACTACGCCCTATAATCAGCCAAATACCAACCCCAACTTATCACCTGGCAAAGAAACTCAATGAACTCCTAACTCCATACACTCCAAGTAAGTTTAGTCTACAATCATCAGCAGATTTCCTAGAATTGATCAAATCTACCCAGCCCGATGGAATCATCGCTTCCCTGGACGTTGAATCCCTTTTTACCAACGTCCCAGTCGACACAACCATAGGAATGATACTGGACAGAGTATACAGAGACGAGAGCACCCCCAAATTAGACATACCTGAGCCACACTTGAAAAGTCTTCTCGAAGCATGTACAAAGGAAGCCCCTTTCATCAGTCCACAAGGAGACATGTATTTACAAATAGACGGAGTAGCAATGGGCTCCCCCTTAGGAGTTTTATTTGCTAATTTTTATATGGGAACCATCGAAGATAGGGTCTTCAGTAGCAGACAAAAACCAACTGTATACTGCCGTTATGTAGATGACATATTCGTAATAGTAAAAGACTCAGATGAATTAATTGACCTAAAAAGACACCTAGAGAGAGAGTCAGTACTCCGATTTACACATGAAAATAGTGAAAATAACAGTCTGCCATTCTTGGATGTACTAATAACAAAAACAGGAACCTCTTTAAGCACCAACGTATATACCAAGCCCACCAACATAGGATTATGCCTGAACGGTAGAAGTGAGTGCCCCCAAAGATACAAAGCCAGTGTTCTCAATGCTTATATTCGTCGAGCGCTTACCCACTGCTCTGAATGGAGCAACGTGAGTAGAGAGTTTGAAAGAGTAACTCAGGTATTGGTGAACAACGGATATAGCAACGCGGAAATAAACGCTGCTATAAGAAGACACTTGGACCGTTGGTATAATTCAGAACCTAGAACAGAAACCACAATACCCCCAATAAAATTATATTACAAATCAACCATGCACAGTGAACATATAAAAGAGGAAAGAATAATGAAAGAAATAATCCGTAAAGGAGTAAAAAGCACTACTCCTAACCAAAACTTAAACCTGATAATATTCTACAAAACCAAGAAGACTTCCGAACTCCTTATCAAAAACAGCCCGAAGCCGACGGAGAACCCTCTACAGCAGTCAAGCGTTGTATACATGTACACTTGCCCCCACGAAGGATGTAACCTTCAATGTAAGTACATAGGTATGACGTCGACCAAGCTGACGAGGCGTTTGACATGCCATCTTCAATCTGGTGCCCCTAGGAATCACATGAGACAAGCCCATGACATTACTCTAACAAGAGAAATGTTGAACAAGAATACTTGCATAATAGACAAAACCCAAGATTCAAGAAGATTACAAATTCTTGAGGCAATTCACATAAGAATAGAGCGACCTACCATGAACACCCAAATCACGGAACTATTTACTCTACCCACCATGAGAGTAAGGACAAGACAAGAACATATCGATGCCAACACAGAAGACAATGTCCAACATAACAGGCCAATTACACTGGATTAATCTTTGTGTTTAGATAGGAGATGCCTCGTATGGGCCAATAAGCCTTCTGCAGCCCCTATGTTTATCCCTTATGTATCCCCCCATGTTTTTCACCTTCATTGTATTATCACCTGACCTAATGCGGGTATAAAATCAACTAGTATTGTAAGATCTGTTCACTTGAGAATGAACCATGGAGGTTCGAAACGTCGTGCAAATTATACAAATAAGTGTAATACACTCTATAGTAAATCACTTCTTTTCTTCACCTTAAAAGTACGAAAATGAGTTTTGGAGAACTCCTATTCCAATTAAGCCCTGATGCTAAGAAAATAGTTAGAGGGATAGAAGCCCTAAACCAGAAAATAATAAATATATATATATATATATATATATATATATATATATATATATATTAAACGATATTTTTTTCCCTGAGATGTTATTGAAATCTTTATGCATGTTGAGAGAGAACGCTTAGGTATAACATCCTTGCAATCATTACAATATAGCTACAGATTATTTATTTATATTTATATTATTTGTTTTACAGTTGAACTGGTAAGTTTACATCGGAATAAACGTTTGCTTAAACACACAAAAAAACATATGTACCTCAGTGCAGATTTAAAAGGTTATTGTACTTAACAGCGTAAACATTTCTGTATAACCTCAGCGTTAAAAGCTTACTTCAACTACTCAACGATTGTTGACTTTAACAAAAAAAGTCACATCAAAAGATTTTGTTTAACTTTGCATTGAAAATGTTGCAACTTCCGGGTGAAAGATTTCATCTAATTAATAAACTTTAGTTTTGCCTCACGTCTACAGTCAGGCACTTGAGTGGTACCTCCTCCAGCCTGATCTGTGCTGAGGCTGATGGAAGCATCGACTAGAGCGGATACCCCACGGGTTTGACTGATGATTGATCAAGATTAAGCCACCCAAGAAGTAGCACGGGCATGTAAATCCCTAAGATAACCACGGCAGTTCCACACTAGCTGTCTACCGCTCTTTTAACCCAAGTAATGTTAATCTATATGGGCGACAAAGAGTTTGAGCCAAAAAATGGGATATTATAAGACTGAGTTCGGTCTCTGTTGGGCAATAGTGAATTAGTGTGGGGGACGGAGAGGCTCCTCTCAGTGATATTGTCGACTCCACTCTATCTTATGGTCCATCCCTTTAACTGTCTGAAATTCAGAGTGTTGAAACCCATTTCAGTCGGTTTGTACTTTGCTGTAAAACACTTGTATATAGTGTGGATTGGGGTAGCGAGGTCTAGCACCACTGCCGTACAGAACTGATGTGATTTGAGATGCATTCCAGTTGCAGATTAGGGGATCGGCACACGAAAATCCCTTGCTTAGGGAGTACTGACTGCTCGGCAATGAGGCGTGAGTAAGCACAAGATATTTCTTCGGCTTCAAACAACGTTATTAAAAGTGCTTTCTCCACAATGGGACTGTCTCAGTTGGATTGATTGCTGCACTTTTTTGATGGGGCTGGTTCGGGTACTGGAACTACAAGAGTCCTACTCAGAGATGCATTGTTAGAAGGTTGGGTCGTACACCTTTGCTAAACCTTTAAGCCCTTCCAGTAGTATTTATTTCACCAGGTAATCTGATGCTCTATACGAGAATTCAAAGGCTGATAAGGCCATCTGGGAAGCTGTGTAGGTACTGAGGCCACCGTGTCTGACTAGATAAGTGGCGTGTTTCCTCTTCGAGTCATCGAGAGGGAGATTGAAGATATTTACTAATATGACATGAAAAAACTTGTACTCACCACGCTAACGCCATTATGGGAAGGATAACATCTCCAGAGGTAGTCTAGTGTCGTGAGGAGGTGTAATGCGTGGTCAACATTGATGTCAGTGAGTGACGCTGAAGTCCATCACCCTTAGTTAAAAAAAAATCCTTTTCAATTGTCACATCTTTGACGACCACCTTACGAGAAGCTTGAAGGAGAGTAATAGACTTAATATTGATAATCCGAACATCGAACACCCACAAATTTACATGACTTATGATAACAAAGTTGGAGGAGACAATTTCGCAGAGGGAAGAGTTTAGGATTACCTCAGTGATCCTGGATTTTTCTGATGTTATCCAGGAGAGAGAATCTGAGGTACAGTCCACAGTTCCATCGACCACAGTAATAGCTACAGGGCTCGCAGACGGGATAGGCCGTACTGAGGCAGTAAGCAATATATGATGAAACTGGCCAATTCGTCAGATTTTCTCTTAGATGATATAGGGAAAATTCAGAGTAGCTAGAGGCAATAGGCAGTGTACCGAGTCTATAGACAGTGTATTGAGTCTGTAGGCAGTGTACTGAGTCTGTAGGCAGTGTACTGAATCTGTGGGCAGTGTACCGAGTCTATGGGCAGTGTACCGAGGCTATAGGAAGTGTACTGAGTCTATAGACAGGGCTGTAGACAGTTTACCAGGGCTGTAGACAATATATTGAGTCAGAAGGAATTACTAGAGCTGTAGGCAGTATACCGAGGCTGTAGGCAGTGTACCGTGGCTTTAGGAAGTGTACCAGGGTTGTAGACAATATATTGAGTCAGAAGGAATTACTAGAGCTGTAGGCAGTATACCGAGGCTGTAGGCAGTGTACCGTGGCTTTAGGAAGTGTACCAGGGCTGTAGGCAGTGTAATGAGTATGTAGGCAGTGTACCAGGGCTGTTGGTAGTATACCGAGGCTCTAAGCAGTGTACTAGGGCTGTAGGCAGTGTACCAGGGCTGTAGGCAGTGTACCAAGGCTGTAGGCAGTGTACCAGGGCTGAAGACAGTGTACCAGGGCTGTAGGCAGTGTACCAGGGCTGTAGACAGTGTACCAGGGCTGTAGGCAGTGTACCAGGGATGTAGACAGTGTACCAGGGCTGTAGGCAGTGTACCAGGGCTGTAGACAGTGTACCAGGGCTGTAGACAGTGTACCAGGGCTGTAGACAGTGTACCAGGGCTGTAGACAGTGTACCAGGGCTGTAGACAGTGTCCCAGGGCTGTAGGAAGTTTACCAGGGCTGTAGACAGTGTACCAGGGCTGTAGACAGTGTACCAGGGCTGTAGACAGTGTACCAGGGCTGTAAACAGTGTACCAGGGCTGTAGACAGTGTACTAGGGCTGTAGGCAGTGTACCAGGGCTGTAGGCAGTGTACCAGGGCTGTAGACAAAGTTCCAGGGCTGTAAGCAGTGTACTAGGGTTGTAGGCAGTGTACCAGGGCTGTAGGCAGTGTACCAGGGCTGTTGGTAGTATACCGAGGCTCTAAGCAGTGTACTAGGGCTGTAGGCAGTGTACCAGGGCTGTAGGCAGTGTACCAGGGCTGTAGGAAGTGTACCAGGGCTGTAGGCAGTGTACCAGGGCTGTAGACAGTGTACCAGCGCTGTAGGCAGTGTACCAGGGCTGTAGGCAGTGTACCAGGGCGGTAGGCAGTGTACCAAGGCTGTAAGCAGTGTACCAGGGCTGTAGACAGTGTACCAGGGCTGTAGACAGTGTACCAGGGCTGTAGACAGTGTACCAGGGCTGTAGGCAGTGTACCAGGGCTGTAGGCAGTGTACCAGGGCTGTAGACAGTGTACCAGGGCTGTAGACAGTGTACCAGGGCTGTAGACAGTGTACCAGGGCTGTAGGCAGTGTACCAGGGCTGTAGGCAGTGTACCTGGGCTGTAGACAGTGTACCAGGGCTGTAGACAGTGTACCAGGGCTGTAGACAGTGTACCAGGGCTATAGGCAGTGTACCAGGGCTGTAGACAGTGTACCAGGGCTGTAGACAGTGTACCAGGGCTGTAGGCAGTGTACCAGGGCTGTAGGCAGTGTACCAGGGCTGTAGACAGTGTACCAGGGCTGTAGACAGTGTACCAGGGCTGTAGGCAGTGTACCAGGGCTGTAAGCAGTGTACTAGGGCTGTAGACAGTGTACCAGGGCTGTAGACAGTGTACCATGGCTGTAGGCAGTGTACCAGGGATGTAGACAGTGTACCAGGGCTGTAGTCAGTGTACCAGGGCAGTAGACAGTGTACCAGGGCTGTAGACAGCGTACCAGGGCTGTAGGCAGTGTACCAGGGCTGTAGACAGTGTACCAGGGCTGTAGACAGTGTACCAGGGCTGTAGACAGTGTACCAGGGCTGTAGACAGTGTACCAGGGCTGTAGACAGTGTACCAAGGCTACAGACAGTGTACCAGGGCTGTAGACAGTGTACCAGGGCTGTAGGAAGTGTACCAGGGCTGTAGGCAGTGTACCAGGGCTGTAGGCAGTGTACCAGGGCTGTAGGCAGTGTACCAGGGCTGTAAGCAGTGTACCAGGGCTGTTGGTAGTATACCGAGGCTCTAAGCAGTGTACTAGGGCTGTAGGCAGTGTACTAGGGCTGTAGGCAGTGTACTAGGGCTGTAGGCAGTGTACTAGGGCTGTAGGCAGTGTACTAGGGCTGTAGGCAGTGTACCAGGGCTGTAGGCAGTGTACCAGGGCTGTAGGCAGTGTACCAGGGCTGTAGACAGTGTACCAGGGCTGTAGACAGTGTACCAGGGCTGTAGACAGTGTACCAGGGCTGTAGGCAGTGTACCAGGGCTGAAGACAGTGTACCAGGGCTGTAGGCAGTGTACCAGGGCTGTAGGCAGTGTACCAAGGCTGTAGACAGTGTACCAGGGCTGTAGACAGTGTACCAGGGCTGCAGACAGTGTACCAGGGCTGTAGGCAGTGTACCAGGGCTGTAGGCAGTGTACCAGGGCTGTAGACAGTGTACCAGGGCTGTAGGAAGTGTACCAGGGCTGTAGACAGTGTACCAAGGCTGTAGACAGTGTACCAGGGCTGTAGACAGTGTACCAGGCCTGTAGACAGTGTACCAGGGCTGTAGGAAGTGTACCAGGGCTCTAGGAAATGTACCAGGGCTGTAGACAGTGTACCAGGGCTGTAGACAGTGTACAAGGGCTGTAGACAGTGTACCATGGCTGTAGGAAGTGTACCAGGGCTGTAGGAAGTGTACCAGGGCTGTAGACAGTGTACCAGGGCTGTAGACAGTGTACCAGGGCTGTAGGAAGTGTACCAGGGCTGTAGGAAGTGTACCAGGGCTGTAGACAGTGTACCAGGGCTGTAGACAGTGTACCAGGGCTGTAGAAAGTGTACCAGGGCTGTAGACAGTGTACCAGGGCTGTAGGCAGTGTACCAGGGCTATAGACAGTGTACCAGGGTTGTAGGCAGTGTACCAGGGCTGTAGGCACTGTATCAGGGCTGTAGACAGTGTACCAGGGCTGTAGACAGTGTACCAGGGCTGTAGACAGTGTACCAGGGCTGTAGACAGTGTACCAGGGCTGTAGACAGTGTACCAGGGCTGTAGACAGTGTACCAGGGCTGTAGACAGTGTACCAGGGCTGTAGACAGTGTACCAGGGCTGTAGACAGTGTACCAGGGCTGTAGGCAGTGTACCAGGGCTGTAGGCAGTGTACCAGGGCTGTTGGTAGTATACCGAGGCTCTAGGCAGTGTACTAGGGCTGTAGGCAGTGTACCAGGGCTGTAGGCAGTGTACCAGGGCTGTAGGAAGTGTACCAGGGCTGTAGGCAGTGTACCAGGGCTGTAGGACAGTGTACCAGGGCTGTAGGCAGTGTACCAGGGCTGTAGGACAGTGTACCAAGGGCTGTAAGACAGTGTACCAGGGCTGTAGACAGTGTACCAGGGCTGTAGACAGTGTACCAGGGCTGTAGACAGTGTACCAGGGCTGTAGGCAGTGTACCAGGGCTGTAGGCAGTGTACCAGGGCTGTAGACAGTGTACCAGGGCTGTAGACAGTGTACCAGGGCTGTAGACAGTGTACCAGGGCTGTAGGCAGTGTACCAGGGCTGTAGGCAGTGTACCAGGGCTGTAGACAGTGTACCAGGGCTGTAGACAGTGTACCAGGGCTGTAGACAGTGTACCAGGGCTATAGCAGTGTACCAGGGCTGTAGACAGTGTACCAGGGCTGTAGACAGTGTACCAGGGCTGTAGGCAGTGTACCAGGGCTGTAGGCAGTGTACCAGGGCTGTAGACAGTGTACCAGGGCTGTAGGCAGTGTACCAGGGCTGTAAGCAGTGTACTAGGGCTGTAGACAGTGTACCAGGGCTGTAGACAGTGTACCATGGCTGTAGGCAGTGTACCAGGGATGTAGACAGTGTACCAGGGCTGTAGTCAGTGTACCAGGGCAGTAGACAGTGTACCAGGGCTGTAGACAGCGTACCAGGGCTGTAGGCAGTGTACCAGGGCTGTAGACAGTGTACCAGGGCTGTAGACAGTGTACCAGGGCTGTAGACAGTGTACCAGGGCTGTAGACAGTGTACCAGGGCTGTAGACAGTGTACCAAGGCTACAGACAGTGTACCAGGGCTGTAGACAGTGTACCAGGGCTGTAGGAAGTGTACCAGGGCTGTAGGCAGTGTACCAGGGCTGTAGGCAGTGTACCAGGGCTGTAGGCAGTGTACCAGGGCTGTAAGCAGTGTACCAGGGCTGTTGGTAGTATACCGAGGCTCTAAGCAGTGTACTAGGGCTGTAGGCAGTGTACTAGGGCTGTAGGCAGTGTACTAGGGCTGTAGGCAGTGTACTAGGGCTGTAGGCAGTGTACTAGGGCTGTAGGCAGTGTACCAGGGCTGTAGGCAGTGTACCAGGGCTGTAGGCAGTGTACCAGGGCTGTAGACAGTGTACCAGGGCTGTAGACAGTGTACCAGGGCTGTAGACAGTGTACCAGGGCTGTAGGCAGTGTACCAGGGCTGAAGACAGTGTACCAGGGCTGTAGGCAGTGTACCAGGGCTGTAGGCAGTGTACCAAGGCTGTAGACAGTGTACCAGGGCTGTAGACAGTGTACCAGGGCTGCAGACAGTGTACCAGGGCTGTAGGCAGTGTACCAGGGCTGTAGGCAGTGTACCAGGGCTGTAGACAGTGTACCAGGGCTGTAGAAGTGTACCAGGGCTGTAGACAGTGTACCAAGGCTGTAGACAGTGTACCAGGGCTGTAGACAGTGTACCAGGCCTGTAGACAGTGTACCAGGGCTGTAGGAAGTGTACCAGGGCTGCTAGGAAATGTACCAGGGCTGTAGACAGTGTACCAGGGCTGTAGACAGTGTACAAGGGCTGTAGACAGTGTACCATGGCTGTAGGAAGTGTACCAGGGCTGTAGGACAGTGTACCAGGGCTGTAGACAGTGTACCAGGGCTGTAGACAGTGTACCAGGGCTGTAGACAGTGTACCATGGCTGTAGGAAGTGTACCAGGGCTGTAGGCAGTGTACCAGGGCTGTAGACAGTGTACCAGGGCTGTAGACAGTGTACCAGGGCTGTAGACAGTGTACCAGGGCTGTAGGCAGTGTACCAGGGCTGTAGCAGTGTACCAGGGCTGTAGACAGTGTACCAGGGCTGTAGACAGTGTACCAGGGCTGTAGGCAGTGTACCAGGGCTGTAGACAGTGTACCAGGGCTGTAGTCAGTGTACCAGGGCTGTAGACAGTGTACCAAGGCTGTAGACAGTGTACCCGGGCTATAGACAGTGTACCAGGGCTGTAGACAGTGTACCAGGGCTGTAGGAAGTGTACCAGGGCTGTAGGAAGTGTACCAGGGCTGTAGACAGTGTACCAGGGCTGTAGGCAGTGTACCAGGGCTGTAAGCAGTGTACTAGGGCTGTAGACAGTGTACCAGGGCTGTAGACAGTGTACCATGGCTGTAGGCAGTGTACCAGGGATGTAGACAGTGTACCAGGGCTGTAGTCAGTGTACCAGGGCAGTAGACAGTGTACCAGGGCTGTAGACAGCGTACCAGGGCTGTAGGCAGTGTACCAGGGCTGTAGACAGTGTACCAGGGCTGTAGACAGTGTACCAGGGCTGTAGACAGTGTACCAGGGCTGTAGACAGTGTACCAGGGCTGTAGACAGTGTACCAAGGCTACAGACAGTGTACCAGGGCTGTAGACAGTGTACCAGGGCTGTAGGAAGTGTACCAGGGCTGTAGGCAGTGTACCAGGGCTGTAGGCAGTGTACCAGGGCTGTAGGCAGTGTACCAGGGCTGTAAGCAGTGTACCAGGGCTGTTGGTAGTATACCGAGGCTCTAAGCAGTGTACTAGGGCTGTAGGCAGTGTACTAGGGCTGTAGGCAGTGTACTAGGGCTGTAGGCAGTGTACTAGGGCTGTAGGCAGTGTACTAGGGCTGTAGGCAGTGTACCAGGGCTGTAGGCAGTGTACCAGGGCTGTAGGCAGTGTACCAGGGCTGTAGGCAGTGTACCAGGGCTGTAGACAGTGTACCAGGGCTGTAGACAGTGTACCAGGGCTGTAGGCAGTGTACCAGGGCTGTAAGACAGTGTACCAGGGCTGTAGGCAGTGTACCAGGGCTGTAGGCAGTGTACCAAGGGCTGTAGACAGTGTACCAGGGCTGTAGACAGTGTACCAGGGCTGCAGACAGTGTACCAGGGCTGTAGGCAGTGTACCAGGGCTGTAGGCAGTGTACCAGGGCTGTAGACAGTGTACCAGGGCTGTAGGAAGTGTACCAGGGCTGTAGACAGTGTACCAAGGCTGTAGACAGTGTACCAGGGCTGTAGACAGTGTACCAGGCCTGTAGACAGTGTACCAGGGCTGTAGGAAGTGTACCAGGGCTCTAGGAAATGTACCAGGGCTGTAGACAGTGTACCAGGGCTGTAGACAGTGTACAAGGGCTGTAGACAGTGTACCATGGCTGTAGGAAGTGTACCAGGGCTGTAGGAAGTGTACCAGGGCTGTAGACAGTGTACCAGGGCTGTAGACAGTGTACAAGGGCTGTAGACAGTGTACCATGGCTGTAGGAAGTGTACCAGGGCTGTAGGAAGTGTACCAGGGCTGTAGACAGTGTACCAGGGCTGTAGACAGTGTACCAGGGCTGTAGACAGTGTACCAGGGCTGCAGGCAGTGTACCAGGGCTGTAAGCAGTGTACCAGGGCTGTAGACAGTGTACCAGGGCTGTAGACAGTGTACCAGGGCTGTAGGCAGTGTACCAGGGCTGTAGACAGTGTACCAGGGCTGTAGTCAGTGTACCAGGGCTGTAGACAGTGTACCAAGGCTGTAGACAGTGTACCCGGGCTATAGACAGTGTACCAGGGCTGTAGACAGTGTACCAGGGCTGTAGGAAGTGTACCAGGGCTGTAGGAAGTGTACCAGGGCTGTAGACAGTGTACCAGGGCTGTAGACAGTGTACCAGGGCTGTAGAAAGTGTACCAGTGCTGTAGACAGTGTACCAGGGCTGTAGGCAGTGTACCAGGGCTATAGACAGTGTACCAGGGTTGTAGGCAGTGTACCAGGGCTGTAGACACTGTATCAGGGCTGTAGACAGTGTACCAGGGCTGTAGACAGTGTACCAGGGCTGTAGACAGTGTACCAGGGCTGTAGACAGTGTACCAGGGCTGTAGACAGTGTACCAGGGCTGTAGACAGTGTACCAGGGCTGTAGACAGTGTACCAGGGCTGTAGACAGTGTACCAGGGCTGTAGACAGTGTACCAGGGCTGTAGGCAGTGTACCAGGGCTATAGTCAGTGTACCGGGTTGTAGGCAGTGTACCAGGGCTGTAGACACTGTATCAGGGCTGTAGACAGTGTACCAGGGCTGTAGACAGTGTACCAGGGCTGTAGACAGTGTACCAGGGCTGTAGACAGTGTACCAGGGCTGTAGACAGTGTACCAGGGCTGTAGACAGTGTACCAGGGCTGTAGATAGTGTACCAGGGCTGTAGACAGTGTACCAGGGCTGTAGACAGTGTATCAGGGCTGTAGACAGTGTACCAGGGCTGTAGACAGTGTACCAGTGCTGTAGACAGTGTACCAGGGCTGTAGACAGTGTACCAGGGCTGTAGACATTGTACCAGTGCTGTAGACAGTGTACCAGGGCTGTAGGCAATGTACCAGGGCTGTAGGCAGTGTACTAGGGCTGTAGGCAGTGTACCCAGGGCTGTAGGCAGTGTACCAGGGCCGTAGGCAGTGTACCAGGGCTGTAGACAGTGTACCAGGGCTGTAGACAGTGTACCAGGGCTGTAGACAGTGTACCAGGGCTGTAGGCAGTGTACCAGGGCTGTAGACAGTGTACCAGGGCTGTAGACAGTGTACCAGGGCTGTAGACAGTGTACCAGGGCTGTAGACAGTGTACCAGGGCTATAGGCAGTGTACCAGGGCTGTAGACAGTGTACCAGGGCTGTAGACAGTGTACCAGGGCTGTAGGCAGTGTACCAGGGCTGTAGGCAGTGTACCAGGGCTGTAGACAGTGTACCAGGGCTGTAGGCAGTGTACCAGGGCTGTAAGCAGTGTACTAGGGCTGTAGACAGTGTACCAGGGCTGTAGACAGTGTACCATGGCTGTAGGCAGTGTACCAGGGATGTAGACAGTGTACCAGGGCTGTAGTCAGTGTACCAGGGCAGTAAACAGTGTACCAGGGCTGTAGACAGCGTACCAGGGCTGTAGGCAGTGTACCAGGGCTGTAGACAGTGTACCAGGGCTGTAGACAGTGTACCAGGGCTGTAGACAGTGTACCAGGGCTGTAGACAGTGTACCAGGGCTGTAGACAGTGTACCAAGGCTACAGACAGTGTACCAGGGCTGTAGACAGTGTACCAGGGCTGTAGGAAGTGTACCAGGGCTGTAGGCAGTGTACCAGGGCTGTAGGCAGTGTACCAGGGCTGTAGGCAGTGTACCAGGGCTGTAAGCAGTGTACCAGGGCTGTTGGTAGTATACCGAGGCTCTAAGCAGTGTACTAGGGCTGTAGGCAGTGTACTAGGGCTGTAGGCAGTGTACTAGGGCTGTAAGCAGTGTACTAGGGCTGTAGGCAGTGTACTAGGGCTGTAGGCAGTGTACCAGGGCTGTAGGCAGTGTACCAGGGCTGTAGGCAGTGTACCAGGGCTGTAGACAGTGTACCAGGGCTGTAGACAGTGTACCAGGGCTGTAGACAGTGTACCAGGGCTGTAGGCAGTGTACCAGGGCTGAAGACAGTGTACCAGGGCTGTAGGCAGTGTACCAGGGCTGTAGGCAGTGTACCAAGGCTGTAGACAGTGTACCAGGGCTGTAGACAGTGTACCAGGGCTGCAGACAGTGTACCAGGGCTGTAGGCAGTGTACCAGGGCTGTAGGCAGTGTACCAGGGCTGTAGACAGTGTACCAGGGCTGTAGGAAGTGTACCAGGGCTGTAGACAGTGTACCAAGGCTGTAGACAGTGTACCAGGGCTGTAGACAGTGTACCAGGCCTGTAGACAGTGTACCAGGGCTGTAGGAAGTGTACCAGGGCTCTAGGAAATGTACCAGGGCTGTAGACAGTGTACCAGGGCTGTAGACAGTGTACAAGGGCTGTAGACAGTGTACCATGGCTGTAGGAAGTGTACCAGGGCTGTAGGAAGTGTACCAGGGCTGTAGACAGTGTACCAGGGCTGTAGACAGTGTACCAGGGCTGTAGACAGTGTACCAGGGCTGCAGGCAGTGTACCAGGGCTGTAAGCAGTGTACCAGGGCTGTAGACAGTGTACCAGGGCTGTAGACAGTGTACCAGGGCTGTAGGCAGTGTACCAGGGCTGTAGACAGTGTACCAGGGCTGTAGTCAGTGTACCAGGGCTGTAGACAGTGTACCAAGGCTGTAGACAGTGTACCCGGGCTATAGACAGTGTACCAGGGCTGTAGACAGTGTACCAGGGCTGTAGGAAGTGTACCAGGGCTGTAGGAAGTGTACCAGGGCTGTAGACAGTGTACCAGGGCTGTAGACAGTGTACCAGGGCTGTAGAAAGTGTACCAGTGCTGTAGACAGTGTACCAGGGCTGTAGGCAGTGTACCAGGGCTATAGACAGTGTACCAGGGTTGTAGGCAGTGTACCAGGGCTGTAGACACTGTATCAGGGCTGTAGACAGTGTACCAGGGCTGTAGACAGTGTACCAGGGCTGTAGACAGTGTACCAGGGCTGTAGACAGTGTACCAGGGCTGTAGACAGTGTACCAGGGCTGTAGACAGTGTACCAGGGCTGTAGACAGTGTACCAGGGCTGTAGACAGTGTACCAGGGCTGTAGGCAGTGTACCAGGGCTATAGTCAGTGTACCAGGGTTGTAGGCAGTGTACCAGGGCTGTAGACACTGTATCAGGGCTGTAGACAGTGTACCAGGGCTGTAGACAGTGTACCAGGGCTGTAGACAGTGTACCAGGGCTGTAGACAGTGTACCAGGGCTGTAGACAGTGTACCAGGGCTGTAGACAGTGTACCAGGGCTGTAGACAGTGTACCAGGGCTGTAGACAGTGTACCAGGGCTGTAGACAGTGTACCAGGGCTGTAGACAGTGTATCAGGGCTGTAGACAGTGTACCAGGGCTGTAGACAGTGTACCAGTGCTGTAGACAGTGTACCAGGGCTGTAGACAGTGTACCAGGGCTGTAGACATTGTACCAGGGCTGTAGACAGTGTACCAGGGCTGTAGGCAATGTACCAGGGCTGTAGGCAGTGTACTAGGGCTGTAGGCAGTGTACCCAGGGCTGTAGGCAGTGTACCAGGGCCGTAGGCAGTGTACCAGGGCTGTAGACAGTGTACCAGGGCTGTAGACAGTGTACCAGGGCTGTAGGCAGTGTACCAGGGCTGTGGACGTCCTGTTGTACAATACTGGTCACATTTTTGTTCACTGTAATTATCGTTCGATTTAAAAGTTGTTCAGCACCAAGGGTGGTTTATAGTTTGGGAAGAACTTTAATATGAAACCCATTTACATGAGCCTAATTGATTCAGTCGTGATATGTGAACAGTAGGAAATAACCAATTCAAAATACGAGATTACCTACTTAAAATAGAAGGTGACGAAATAAAATCAGGAGTGTTCTGTTAACAATAGGATGTGATCCAATGACAATAAAAGACGTCCAATTATGATTGGGATGGGTCCAATTGAAAATAGAAGTTTGTCTATTAAAAATGATCTACCTGAAATAATAAAACAACTTGACAATCATGGTTTACAAAGTATCTTAAACACTTCCACGGTTTAACGTAGAATGCCATATTAGTTTGTTAACTGTCAACAAAGTATTTCAATCTTGCGGGCCTAGAGTCTTTTTTTCCCTTAGTAACGGACCTACGTTGATGGACAGAGGGGCTATGTATGTAAGCAGAGAGGTGCGGCCCTGTTTCTCTGTGCATGTATACACTAAGAGTACACTTCAGCCCTGGACAATATTCACGATAAAACTATACCTTGCTGGTTAGTCAATAAACTCGTATATAACGGCATTTCTGACCCTCTTGACGTAGATAGGCCTCAAGTCCAACCATATATGGAACAACTTTATTATTTACAAAAGTATTGGACAAATACGTTTCTTTTACATCAACACTTCTCTTAAGCCCAAAGGATTTTTCAGTTTATCTTCCCTTTTGTTACTATTATTTTACGGTATTGAACATCCTGTAACACATGATGGGATATAACATGATATGCTTTTATATAATCCTATCTAATCTAGCCATTATATAATATTTAAATATTTACTAGGACTCGCTTAATGAGCCGGTCTACAGTTAATCCAAGAGACATTTCCTCTGTTTGGATGTGTGAGATTATGCCTTTGACTCACCACTTCCTAGCCCCAGAGTGGGAGCCAGATGGGACAATACCTAATTTACTTAACAGTAGTAAATTAAGGGGACGAGAGCACACGCCGAGGTCGAACTACTTGGTCCTCCAATCACTGGGTCGTTAGCTCCCAAATTGAGTAATCAGTCTAGATGGCAGCAAATGGGTTCTGTCGTCAAATTTTAGTAGTGTTTGAAGCTGTGGGCTTGATCCCAGAACTTAAACCAGTTAAATTCAAGATTTCAGAAGTAACTGTAGGAGAGCGAAATAACTGGGCAATACTCACCAAAGGTTGTTGACGAAAAGACACTTTTTGCAGCAATAAAAATTTATTCAACAAACTTATTGACTAATGCATGGCAATATCAACACTGATATAATTCCTGAGTGTCACTGAACAGCTGAACAGCACCAGCTGCAGCAGGACGCTGTCCCACCTCTCTGGTAATCACAAGATCTAGTCTCAAGCTTTTTTGCATGGGCGATAGTGAACAATGTGAACTAACTGAACACTAGTGAACAGTTTAACACAACTGCACTTTACCCTTTCAGTGGCCATAAACATTGATGAAAAATAGAACAATAACAATAAATGATGAACACTTGTCACTAAGACAACCTCTAATTAATTAATTAATTACTTTAACACCTGTGACTTACTGCAATCAAATCAAAGATAATTTATTGATTACGTTTATCCTTCTGTCACACAGACAGTAACAAATCAAAGAACAATTTAATTACGGCTTTGCTTTATAACTCCTGTCACAAAGACAGTTAACCAAGATGAACACTTATACTCAATACTGTACGATAACACACAAGTACAACACTACAATGTCTCACAACACAATAATCACTGAACGACAAAGTTATAATAATAAACAGACGTGACCCAGACACAACACACAATGACTTACTCCACCTCGGGTGTCGGGAAAGAATATCAACATACGCGGTATCACACACACACAGGAATGACAATAATAACACTGTACAACTCACATACACAAAAGTATAACAAATACAAAATGTGTGTCATGTGTATGACACTTATACCAATGACAGTGACGGTTACAGTGTTACACAGACGGCTGTACCGACTACTGACTTACAGTTTCCTGGACCAGATCAACCATCGCTTGTACCGGGCGATAACAAGATAACAAAGGTCAGACCGCTGATCCAAGATCAACACTAGGAACACTAAACAAGAGAATATGCTCGTACTTACTTTAAGGCCGGCCTGTCCCTCACACCTTGCATACATACAACGCTGGACTGTGGATGCTCCGGTGAAATACTCAAGCACACTCTGCACGTGGTAACATGGGAGTAACGACAGTTAACACAGGGTGACAGGTGCAAAACTGACTGAAAAAGGAGTACCGTTGTCACACGTGACGGGACACATCTGGTCGACAGGGTGAGCATGAACACACACAGGGTGAGAGGGTGAGCATGAACACACACTGGGTGGCAGGGTGAGTGTGAACACACACACAGGGTGGCAGGGTGTGAACACACACAGGGTGGCAGGGTTTGAACACACACAGGGTGGCCGGGTGTGAACACACACAGGGTGGCAGGGTGTGAACACACACAGGGTGGCAGGGTGTGAACACACACAGGGTGGCAGGGTGTGAACACACACAGGGTGGCAGGGTGAGCATGAACACACACAGGGTGGCAGGGTGTGAACACACACAGGGTGGCAGGGTGAGCATGAACACACACAGGGTGGCAGGGTGAGCATGAACACACACAGGGTGGCAGGGTGAGCGTAAACACACTCACAGGGTGGCAGGGTGGCAGGGTGAGCATGAACACACACAGTGTGGCAGGGTGAGTGTGAACACACACACAGGGTGACAGGGTGAGTGTGAACACATACAGGGTGGCAGGGTGAATGTGAACACACACAGGGTGGCAGGGTGAGTGTGAACACACACAGGGTGGCAGGGTGAGCATGAACACACACATAGGGTGGCAGGGTGAGTGTGAACACACACAGGGTGGCAGGGTTAGTGTGAACACACATAGGGTGGCAGGGTGAGTGTGAACACACACAGGGTGGCAGGGTGAGCGTGAACACACACACAGGGTGACAGGGTGAGTGTGAACACATACAGGGTGGCAGGGTGAATGTAAACACACACAGGGTGGCAGGGTGAGTGTGAATACACACAGGGTGGCAGGGTGAGCATGAACACACACACAGGTTGGCAGGGTGAGTGTGAACACACACAGGGTGGCAGGGTGAGTGTGAACACACACAGGGTGGCAGGGTGAGTGTGAACACGCACAGGGGGGCAGGGTGAGTGTGAACACACACAGGGTGGCGCATCTTAGCGGGAGATTTCTATAAGTCCCAATTCCGTTGAAATATGTTATTTCTCTCAGAGAAATTACAGGCACTCAGAGGGCAATCTGGACGCAATAAGGAAATCCCGTTCTCGTGACGGTTTGCTCGCGGATGTTCACGATAATCACTGATTGAGACTAGCAAGTCCTGTTGCTCTTTGCAAGATGATCACGTAGGGTAAAATATCTTATTTCTCTTCTTAAATCATTCGAACTAGTAGGTAACTTGCAAATATCGCGAACCGGATTCTGCAGGGAATCCTCCTAGATATATGAATCCAGCCAATCAGGCACCAGGGACACTGAGGCCTATCCAATTGGGATAGTCCCCTTTTCGGGTGGCGAGAGGCCGAGACGTGATGACTGCGTCACGGGAAAGACCTAGTCCCTCAAGAGACGGTTGATCCTTTTCTCCTCTTATGGAGAACATGACTTTGTAGATCACTTGGCCACTGAGGCGCTGGAAAGAACACACTGATTATGACTTTGGATTATCTAATGCAATTATTAGAAACATACAAATTAAAGAAATTACTTCAGATTTAGAAGAACTAAGAAATGCCCAGAGACCTGAAAGCTGCAGTATTAAAAGCTATGACAACTTTTGTAATAATAGGTATTTGTATGGTCAGCAGAGTAACCGGACCCTGGCAATGCGCTGTAGTCATTGCGCCATTTCACATTGGTTATAAGCACATCTGGCAGGTTAGTGAGCCTGAGGGTCTCGCTTCATGCAGGTCGGCGTTCAATCCCCGACCGTCCAAGTGGTCGGGCACCATTCCTTCCTCCCCTTGTCCCATCCCAATTCTTTATCCTACCCCATCCCAGTGCTATATAGTCGCAATGCCTTGGCGCTTTTCCCTGATAATTCCCCTTCTGTGATAAACCTTTAATGCATTCACTTGAGCACTATATTGACACCAATGGCTTGCTGTTGACATGAGCTATCCACCGATACCCAACAAGTCACAGCTGAGTCTTGTATTAACAAAACTCGACTTAGTGCACATACTCTATGCACTCGTGAGAGTTCAACTGTCGCTGTGCACTCACTTTGCACAAAATGAGACAGCTGACAAAAATCAATCCTCTAACAGTATGAATATGAATTTTGGAATTTGCGATATCAAGAGGAAATTGCTTTACGTATGTGTTTGATGGTCATCCAAGCATATTAATTTGATATCTGGTTTAATATATATATCTTCTCACATCAAAGGCTGTTTCCAAATTGAATAATCAACTTCCTTTATAAACGAGTCTCAATCCACTAAATGCATTTGTGCTTTTATAGAGATAAAACCTTGCAATTTCTTGCCTCTTTTTCGTCATTTTGCTCAATAAATGTATTCATAATTTAGATGTTTTGGTGATGTTGGTGATAATGTGGGCTGTTTCTTGAAGGAATTAAGAGATAAAAAGGCCAATATTGGTCCGGGGTATCGGTTGAGTATGCTCTCTGTACACAGCTATTATGGCCAAGGTGTATTACAGTCGAGGCCATAATACATCGACATATGGCCAAGAACATCGACGAAGTACAGTATTATATCTACTATGGAGATGGTTCTGAAACCATGGAGACGCAAGGATGTGTTCGCCAGTGGGATGACAGGTGTTTGAACACGTGTTTTTTTCAGACGCTTTTGTTCTTGTTCTGAGAAGTGTGTTCTTGTTCAGAGCAGACTGCGTTCTTGTTCAACGAGACCTAACTGTCCCTTATAAATATGTTCAAAAGTAAGCAAAATCTAAAACACACAAAATTTAGTGTCGATATTGTCGACACTGTAACGATATTGCCGACACTGAAACGATATTGCCGACACTGTAACGATATTGTCGACACTGTAACGATATTGTCGACACTGTAACGATATTGTCGACACTGTAACGATATTGTCGACACTGTAACGATATTGTCGACACTGTAACGATATTGCCGACACTGTAACGATATTGCCGACACTGAAACGATATTGTCGACACTGTAACGATATTGTCGACACTGTAACGATATTGTCGACACTGTAACGATATTGTCGACACTGTAACGATATTGTCGACACTGTAACGATATTGCCGACACTGAAACGATATTGTCGACACTGTAACGATATTGTCGACACTGTAACGATATTGTCGACACTGTAACGATATTGTCGACACTGTAACGATATTGTCGACACTGTAACGATATTGTCGACACTGTAACGATATTGTCGACACTGTAACGATATTGCCGACACTGTAACGATATTGCCGACACTGAAACGATATTGTCGACACTGTAACGATATTGCCGACACTGTAACGATATTGTCGACACTGTAACGATATTGCCGACACTGTAACGATATTTTTGACATCCTGAGCTGATGCTACCATCGTGCAGAGACGATGGTAGACCAGGAGCTTAGGGCCATTAGCATAAAGATCGTTTCGTGGCCTCCCCCGGCTGCCTGGAGGCACCATTGAGCCACTGGAACCATTTGGATCCTATCTTATGTGAACGCAGGGAGCGGTTCACCGGATTTGTTCACCGATTGTAAAGGAGAATGATGGAGTCATTGATGAAGTAATACAAGGATGTGAAGGTATAATGAATCAGGTTGATGGATGAGTTTGTATCAAAGATGAATTTGAATCATGGAAGATCTTGTATCATGAATGAGTCCTTATCAAGCGCTTGAATATCAGAGGATAATTTTATTTTTATGGCAACTCCATGTCTACGATGAGTTCGTACCTACGATGAGTTCGTATATACGATGAGTTCGTATATACGATGGGTTCGTATCTACGATGAGTTCGTATCTACGATGAGTTCGTATCTACGATGAGTTCGTATCTACGATGAGTTCGTATCTACGATGGGTTCGTATCTACGACAGTTTGAATCTTAGATGAATCAGTGTCTACGACAAATTTGTATCACGACGAGTTCACAGCTACGACGCATTCGTATGTCTGATGAGATCATATTTACGACGCGTCCGAATCTACGACGCTTTCCGTATCTACGACGTGTTCGTATCTACGACACATCCGTATCTACGACGCATCCGAATTATTGAACGATTCTTAGCACCATAGGAGGAGTGAGCTCTTATCCAATTTCCTGTTAGTGGCACATTCACTTTAATTTGACGCGAATGGCTCACAAGGTATTGAAATACTCGGGGAGGACTGGCTCTTTGCTTGAGAGTGATGGGGCTGAGGTTGCTCTTTGCTAGAGAGTGATGGGGCTGAGGTGGCTCTTTGTTTGGGAATGATGGGGCTGAGGTTGCTCTTTGCTTCAGAGTGATGGGGCTGAGGCTGTTCTTTGCTTGAGAGTGATGGGTGTGAGGTTGTTATTTGCTTGAGAGTGATGGGTGTGAGGTTGCTCTTTGCTTGAAAGTGATGGGGCGAGGTTGCTCTTTGCTTGAGAGTGATGGGGCGAGGTTGTTCTTTGCTTGAGAGTGATGGGGCGAGGTTGCTCTTTGCTTGAGAGTGATGGGGCGAGGTTGTTCTTTGCTTGAGAGTGATGGAACTGATGTTGTTCTTTGCTTGAAAGTGATGGGGCTGATAATGTACTTTCGACTAACGAGTGAGATGTAGCCTGAGAGAGAAGGGGCTCAGAGTGAGTGCTCCTGGCTATAAACTGAAGGGCAGGATTATTCACGCAGGACTTCAATCGAATTTGTTGCTTGAGCAATTACTTCTTGCACACAAATGCAACAAATATCCCTCTTACACGAGGTGGATGGCTGGATTAGTTCCAAGTACCTTAGTGATGCTCGAGGGAGGGTTTAAAGTCTCAGATGAACTCCACTTAAGCATGTCTAAGATCTTTCCTTATTGGAAGTATCCATGCCCAGGTTAGTAGGAAAACAGCTTTGCACTTTAGAGGTCCCAGATCGAAACTCCGATGATGAAACGGAGGCTCGTCTGATACGGATGAATATATATATATATATATATATATATATATATATATATATATATATATATATATATATATATATATATATATATATATATATATATATATATATATATATTAGTATATTTTGGTAGCAGTCTTTCCTGTAGACATATATTATTAAATATGACCGAAAAAGTAAGATTAATAATTCTAACACGAAATTTCTCAATCTTTCGTACATTTCTTTTCACTGTTGGAGGTAAATCAAAAATCAATTCTCCAAAATTCATTTTTATTTCTAGTCTGACGCGACACGAGCCCGTTTCGTAAAACTTATTACATTTTCCAAGACTTTAGTTTACAAATACACAACTGAATAGAACTTACGCATCTCCGATTTTATATCTACATTTTAGTGAGGTGGATGGGGTGAGGTGGCATTAATAGGGTATTAATTTCATCAACAATATATGTTGATGAAATTACTCTCAAATCTGTTGATTTCCATTACTCTCAAATCTGACTGGCCATTCATACAAGTGTTCAGAATTTTAAAATCAGATTCCAGCAGAGAATGATCAAATTCATAACAATGGTTTCTAATCTCCGAAAATGCTGGTTTAGACAATGGTAATCCAGTCCTAAAAGATAATCCCCGGTGCTCAAGTATCCTAATCTTAAAGTTCCGAATGGAACTCCCGACATATCCAGCATTACAGCTGGAACAATTTTACATATATACGACATTTGAGCACAAGGGGGTAGGCACTTTATCTTTAAATTTAAAATAAGAGCCTATGGTATTTGTGTTGACAAAAATAAATCTAAAGTCTACTTGAGGATAACACTGCTGCAACAGTCTCCTCAAACGACTCCTTACAGAAAAGCTAATACTGCCATAAAATGGTAATTTAATATATTTAAGATCCCTTTCCACTGTAATAATCCTACACGATGGGTGAAACTTCTTATTTAAGAAATTCCTTATAAAAGTATAAACCATATGCACAGGATAACCATTATTTGAAAAAAAAATTTCACAAGAAAATTAATTTCCTGATCAAAGTTATTCCAATTAGAACATAAAACAAAGGCCCTATTCAGTAGAGTGTTAATAGCATTTTTCTTAAAAATATCAGGAACAAAGGAATTAAAATTTAAACCTAAACCAGTAAAGGTTGGTTTCCTAAAAGCATTAGTGTTGAACCCATTGAGGTTATTCACTTTTACATCAAGAAACGACAATGAATTATCAACTTCACACTCTGCAGTAAACCGTATATTACTATGTTGTGCATTAAGATACTCTCTAAATTTCTCAATATGACACTGGTCCCTAAACAACAAAAAAGTGTCATCTACATATCTCCTGTACAAGACTGGTTTAAAGGCCGAAGGACAATTATCAAGCCAATTTGTTTCGTGAAAACTCAAAAAAGCATTAGCCAGTGCAGGACCTAAAGGAGACCCCATTGCTACTCCATCAATTTGTTTATAATAAATATTATTAAACATTAAGATGGAGTCTTTAACTGCTATTTCTAACAGCCGTCTGAATATTTTACTACAAAATCCAGACACTAAGTTAGTGTCAGCAAATAATTGACTTACACAGATATCAATGGTTTCCAACAGAGGAATATTAGTAAAAAGTGATTCAACATCGAAACTGGCCATTATAGTTGGGAACTCAAAATTTAAAGAGGAAAGTTCTTTTACAAAATCCTGAGAATTTCTCACAGTAAATTCATTATGCGTTAATGGTTCTAATAATGGAACCAGAAACTTTGCCAGTTTATAATTAAAAGTGCCAATCGCTGATAAAATAGGACGAATCGGTATACCTGTTTTATGAACTTCAGGTAACCCATATAAGATGCCAGGTTTAGAGCCAGTTGCAAGTTTTAGAGCCATACATTTTGTAAAAAAATGTACAATGTGAAGTTTCATTAGCGTAAGGTCAAGTTTCAGAAGAATCATTATTGATTCAAATGCTTAAACTTCTTTGTAAAATCTATCTTAATCCAGCCTAACTTAACCTAATGTAACCAAACATAACCAAACTATGCCTCCTGCTCATTTAATTGCATGCAACTGTATACTGCCGTCTTCGCTACAAGTCTCTCTCTCATCACTTACGTTTATGACTATAAACCTAGTTAAGTTCATAGCCTGTTTTGTATTACTTTCGAAAACTTAATAATTTACACTTATAAAAAATGTAAACTCGTCAAACTTTTCGTTCAGGATATTTAACTTACCGAGATCTGCCTGCAGTTTTACTGAACTTTCCTTTGACTTAAAAGATCTAGTTTTTGTATTTCTGAGAATTGCATTAAGTCGGTATTTAATTTGAAGACAATATCATTTACATATATCATGAGCGATATATATATATATATATATATATATATATATATATATATATATATATATATATATATATATATATATATATATATATATATATATATATATATATATATATTATATATATATATATATATATATAATAGTATATTTTGGTAGCAGTCTTTCCTGTAGACATATTTTATTAAATATGACCGAAAAAGTAAGATTAATAATTCTAACACGAATTTTCTCAATCTTTCGTACATTATGCTTCACTGTTGGAGGTAAATCAAAAATCACTTCTCCAAAATTCATTTTTATTTCTAGTCTGACGCGACACGGGCGCGTTTCGTAAAACTTATTACATTTTCAAAGACTTCACAAATACACAACTGATTAGAACTTGCGTTTCCCTGATTTTATATCTACATTTGAGTGAGGTGGGAAGGGTGATGTGGCATTACATTTGAGTAAGGTGGGAAGGATGATGTGGCATTGGAGGATATTAATAGGGTATTAAAAGTATCAACACAAGACAGAACACGAAACAATGGATATTGAATAGAAGTGTTTGTAGAAAGCCTATTGGTCCATATTTCTTGATGCTTCTATATTGGAGCGGAGTCTTGAGGTGGGTAGAATATAGTTGTGCAATAATTGGCTGTTGATTGCTGGTGTTGACTTCTTGATGTGTAGTGCCTCGCAAACGTCTAGCCGCCTGCTATCGCTGTATCTATCGATGATTTCTGTGTTGTTTACTAGGATTTCTCTGGCGATGGTTTGGTTATGGGAAGAGATTATATGTTCCTTAATGGAGCCCTGTTGTTTATGCATCGTTAAACGCCTAGAAAGAGATGTTGTTGTCTTGCCTATATACTGGGTTTTTTGGAGCTTACAGTCCCCAAGTGGGCATTTGAAGGCATAGACGACGTTAGTCTCTTTTAAAGCGTTCTGTTTCGTGTCTGGAGAGTTTCTCATGAGTAGGCTGGCCGTTTTTCTGGTTTTATAGTAAATCGTCAGTTGTATCCTCTGATTTTGTCTGTAGGGATAACGTTTCTATTAACAATATCTTTCAGGACCCTTTCCTCTGTTTTATGAGCTGTGGAAAAGAAGTTCCTGTAAAATAGTCTAATAGGGGGTATAGGTGTTGTGTTAGTTGTCTCTTCGGAGGTTGCATGGCTTTTCACTTTCCTTCTTATGATGTCTTCGATGAAACCATTGGAGAAGCCGTTATTGACTAGAACCTGCCTTACCCTACAGAGTTCTTCGTCGACTTGCTTCCATTCTGAGCTGTGGCTGAGAGCACGGTCGACGTATGCGTTAACAACACTCCTCTTGTACCTGTCTGGGCAGTCGCTGTTGGCATTTAGGCACATTCCTATGTTTGTTTCCTTTGTGTAGACTGCAGTGTGGAAACCTCCGCCCTTTTCCATGACTGTTACATCTAGAAAAGGCAGCTTCCCATCCTTTTCCGTCTCGTAAGTGAAACGCAGCACGGAACTCTGCTCAAATGCCTCCTTCAGCTCCTGCAGATGTCTGACATCAGGTACCTGTGTAAAAATGTCGTCAACATACCTGCAGTATATGGCCGGTTTCAAGTTCATGTCGACTAAGACTTTTTGCTCGATGGTACCCATGTAGAAGTTTGCAAACAGGACACCTAGGGGAGAACCCATAGCGACCCCATCTACTTGCTTATACATGTGCCCATCCGGGCTCAAGAAGGGTGCCTCTTTAGTACAAGCTTGGAGTAGTTTCCTCAGAATACTTTCTGGCATGTCAAGAGGAGTACAGGCTGGATCACGATACACTCTGTCGGCTATCATTCCGATTGTCTCGTCCACAGGTACGTTGGTAAACAGCGATTCTACGTCCAACGAGGCTCTTATCCCTGTGGCCCGTGCGCCCCGCAGTAAGTCCACAAATTCCTTTGGAGACTTCAGGCTGAAGGCGCAAGGAACATAAGGAGTCAGCAGGCCGTTGAGTCGCTTCGCCAATCTGTACGTGGGTGTGGGTATCTGGCTAATGATTGGCCGAAGTGGGTTTCCAGGCTTGTGCGTCTTGACATTTCCATACGCATATCCAGGTTTATATTCCCCAATGATCTTTGGCAGGTGGAGTCCGGATTTCTTGGCGTTCACAGTTTCGATCAGTTTGTTGACCTTTGCTTTTAATTCGGCTGTAGTGTCCTTCGTTACCCTTTGGAACTTAGTTTGGTCAGAGAGTATGATGTTCATTTTCGCCAGATATTCGTCTTTTTTAAGAATGACATATATTGGCGACTTGTCACCTCTCCTGACAATTATCTCCTTGTTCTCACGAAGGCTTTTAGCTGCCGCTTGTCAGTTGTCAGGAGAGGTGACAAGTCGCCAATATATGTCATTCTTAAAAAAGACGAATATCTGGCGAAAATGAACATCATACTCTCTGACCAAACTAAGTTCCAAAGGGTAACGAAGGACACTACAGCCGAATTAAAAGCAAAGGTCAACAAACTGATCGAAACTGTGAACGCCAAGAAATCCGGACTCCACCTGCCAAAGATCATTGGGGAATATAAACCTGGATATGCGTATGGAAATGTCAAGACGCACAAGCCTGGAAACCCACTTCGGCCAATCATTAGCCAGATACCCACACCCACGTACAGATTGGCGAAGCGACTCAACGGCCTGCTGACTCCTTATGTTCCTTGCGCCTTCAGCCTGAAGTCTCCAAAGGAATTTGTGGACTTACTGCGGGGCGCACGGGCCACAGGGATAAGAGCCTCGTTGGACGTAGAATCGCTGTTTACCAACGTACCTGTGGACGAGACAATCGGAATGATAGCCGACAGAGTGTATCGTGATCCAGCCTGTACTCCTCTTGACATGCCAGAAAGTATTCTGAGGAAACTACTCCAAGCTTGTACTAAAGAGGCACCCTTCTTGAGCCCGGATGGGCACATGTATAAGCAAGTAGATGGGGTCGCTATGGGTTCTCCCCTAGGTGTCCTGTTTGCAAACTTCTACATGGGTACCATCGAGCAAAAAGTCTTAGTCGACATGAACTTGAAACCGGCCATATACTGCAGGTATGTTGACGACATTTTTACACAGGTACCTGATGTCAGACATCTGCAGGAGCTGAAGGAGGCATTTGAGCAGAGTTCCGTGCTGCGTTTCACTTACGAGACGGAAAAGGATGGGAAGCTGCCTTTTCTAGATGTAACAGTCATGGAAAAGGGCGGAGGTTTCCACACTGCAGTCTACACAAAGGAAACAAACATAGGAATGTGCCTAAATGCCAACAGCGACTGCCCTGACAGGTACAAGAGGAGTGTTGTTAACGCATACGTCGACCGTGCTCTCAGCCACAGCTCAGAATGGAAGCAAGTCGACGAAGAACTCTGTAGGGTAAGGCAGGTTCTAGTCAATAACGGCTTCTCCAATGGTTTCATCGAAGACATCATAAGAAGGAAAGTGAAAAGCCATGCAACCTCCGAAGAGACAACTAACACAACACCTATACCCCCTATTAGACTATTTTACAGGAACTTCTTTTCCACAGCTCATAAAACAGAGGAAAGGGTCCTGAAAGATATTGTTAATAGAAACGTTATCCCTACAGACAAAAATCAGAGGATACAACTGACGATTTACTATAAAACCAGAAAAACGGCCAGCCTACTCATGAGAAACTCTCCAGACACGAAACAGAACGCTTTAAAAGAGACTAACGTCGTCTATGCCTTCAAATGCCCACTTGGGGACTGTAAGCTCCAAAAAAACCAGTATATAGGCAAGACAACAACATCTCTTTCTAGGCGTTTAACGATGCATAAACAACAGGGCTCCATTAAGGAACATATAATCTCTTCCCATAACCAAACCATCGCCAGAGAAATCCTAGTAAACAACACAGAAATCATCGATAGATACAGCGATAGCAGGCGGCTAGACGTTTGCGAGGCACTACACATCAAGAAGTCAACACCAGCAATCAACAGCCAATTATTGCACAACTATATTCTACCCACCTCAAGACTCCGCTCCAATATAGAAGCATCAAGAAATATGGACCAATAGGCTTTCTACAAACACTTCTATTCAATATCCATTGTTTCGTGTTCTGTCTTGTGTTGATACTTTTAATACCCTATTAATATCCTCTAATGCCACATCATCCTTCCCACCTTACTCAAATGTAATGCCACATCACCCTTCCCACCTCACTCAAATGTAGATATAAAATCAGGGAAACGCAAGTTCTAATCAGTTGTGTATTTGTGAAGTCTTTGAAAATGTAATAAGTTTTACGAAACGCGCCCGTGTCGCGTCAGACTAGAAATAAAAATGAATTTTGGAGAAGTGATTTTTGATTTACCTCCAACAGTGAAGCATAATGTACGAAAGATTGAGAAAATTCGTGTTAGAATTATTAATCTTACTTTTTCGGTCATATTTAATAAAATATATATATATATATATATATATATATATATATATATATATTTATATATTATATATTATATATATTTATATATATATATATATATATATATATATATATATATATATATATATATATATATATATATATATATATATATATACCACACGCCCTCCGAATATATATATATATATATATATATATATATATATATATATATATATATATATATATATATATATATATATATTTATATATATATATATATATATATATATATATATATTTATATATATATATATATTTATATATATATATATATATATATATATGTATATATATATATATATATATATATATATATATATTTATATATATATATATATATATATATATATATATATATATATATATATATATATATATATATATATATATATATCTATATTTAAGCTATTTTTTGGCGAACATGAAATTGACTCGCGGGAAGGCGTCCAACAGGGTGACCCCCTTGCTCCTCTCCTTTTCTGCTTAGTCATCAAACAAGTCACAGAGGTCCTGTCCAGCGAGCTTAACATCTGGTTCTTGGATGATGGTACCCTAGCTGGTTCCCAAGACTCCCTCCTGGAGGACATCAGAAAAATCCAGGAGCAAGGTGCAGTTTTAGGCCTCACCCTGAACCCTTCTAAATGTGAAATAATATGTTCCAACCAGGGCATCGTAGAGAGAATAGAGGGTCTTTTGCCAAATATCCATAAAACTAAACCTGAAGACAACACACTCCTAGGAGCTCTCCTGGGGTTGAAAGCCATCGATGAGGTCCTTGATAAGAAAATCGCCGACCTTAAGAGGACGGATGGGAGGATTGAGGATATTGATGCTCATGATGCACTTTACCTCATCACCAGATGTATGTCCCTCCCCAGGTTAACCTACTTTCTGAGGTGTTCACCATCTTACAGTAGCCAAAAACTAAGTGAGTATGACTGGTTACGGAAATCAATGTTAGAAAAAGCCCTTAACCTCTCTCTTGATGACCTACAGTGGAAACAAGCCTCTCTTCCCGTAAGACTTGGGGGCCTTGGAGTTCGAACAGCAACGCAAATCGCTGTTCCAGCCTTCCTGTCCTCCTTATCAGCATCCGACGACCTTGTGAAGGAAATTCTACCTGCCCACTTATATCAGCTGGCAGGTGTATATGATCCCAATTTTACACGCTGTGCCACAGAGTGGGTCTCTCGTGCAGGCCCATCACCTCAACCACCATCCCCGAAAGCCCACAAGCAATCCAGCTGGGATGGCCCCATTGTAGACCAAGTTGCTGCAGAGTGCCTGGGTGCTGCAACAACACAACACGACATTGTTCGTCTCACAGCAGCAGCAGCTCCACATGCAGGGGATTTCCTGTTAGCAACCCCAATGTCGGCAACTGGCACGCGTCTCACACCACACGCCCTCCGAATTGCTGTGGCTCTCCGCCTTGCTGCCCCAATCCACACCAGATATAGGTGTATTTGCGGCGAGGTAGTGGCTGACAGGTACGGCCTCCATGGCCTACTCTGCCAAAGCACAGGGGGATGGCACTCGAGGCACAGTGAAGTTAACGACATCATCAAGAGGAGCCTCACCAGACCTGGATGCCCAGCTGAAAGAGAGCCCCGATACCTAACGCCCCGTAACTCTGATGCTCTTATTGGTCGCCCGGATGGTATCACAGTGAACCCCTGGAAGAATGGCAAGCAGTTGGTATGGGACTACACGTGCGTATCAACCCTGGCTAACACCTACATTAACCTCAGTGTTGCACAACCAGGTGGCGCTGCCACCCACAGGGAAGCAGCCAAATCCCGTAAGTATAGAAAACTGGATCATCACTACAATTTTGTCCCCATTGCTTCTGAGACGCTCGGCGCCTGGGGTAAAAGTGCTACCAGTTTTTTGAAGGAACTGGGTTCTAGGCTCATTGAAACAACAAGGGACCCTAGAGCTGCCAGCTTTCTTTTCCAGCGCCTCAGCGTGGCGATACAGAGGGGAAATGCGCACTGCATCCAGGGTTCCTGCCCGCCATCTGAGGAGCTGGAGAAACTCGACAACCCATGATAACCATCTTTGTAACCCATATGTAACTCCATTTTTGTAACAAAGTTCAAATAAAGTAAATATATATGTGTACATACAAAAGAATGGGGGTGGTAGGAGAAGATAATATTAGTGTTCAGTGAGAAACCACAAGGTCTCCTCTGAATACTTTTTATTTTCTTCTCCGAGGCTATGGGTCCCCACATTGGCACCAGAGGTGGTACCCTCACAAACTTTTATATATATATATATATATATATATATATATATATATATATATATATATATATATATATATATATATATATTATTTTTTTTTTTTTTTTTTTTTTTTTTAAACCTAGAAGGGGTACCACCTCTGGTGCAAGTGTAGGGACCCTTATATATATATATAGATATATATATATATATATATATATATATATATATATATATATATATATATATATATATATATATATATATATATTAACTAACAGAAAACCTGCAACATACCTCCTGGTCTATGCGAGTGAGACCCAATTTACAGCCAATTGTATTCACTAATGAATTGTTCTATTCAATTTGTAATCAAACTATTCAAGGTATTCGCTTCACTGACTCTCGCAAATTTGTTTAGATTTAATTGGTTAATACTTGCAATATTCTGATAGCGTCACCAATTATATATTCCTGAGTCCTGTTAAATTTATATTTGTCTATCTAGACTTTGTTAATATAAGTTTTATCTTGCCAGATTCCATCGCATTCAGTAGTTTTTCTCTCCGTGGTAAGGGGGTTCAATACACTGTTATCTAGTTTTGTTTAATTTTGTTTTCCTAAAAAAAGGCGCCAAGTGCTACGGATTAACTTTGCTCTTCTAAGTTGCATGTTAAGAAATGTATACATTTTGTAAAAAAATGTACAATGTGAAGTTTCATTAGCGTAAGGTCAAGTTTCAGAAGAATCATTATTGATTGAAAAGCTTAAACTTCTTTGTAAAATCTATCTTAATCCAGCCTAACTTAACCTAATGTAACCAAACATACCCAAACTATGCCTCCTGCTCATTTAATTGCATGCAACTGTATACTGCCGTCTTCGCTACAAGTCTCTCTCTCATCACTTACGTTTATGACTATAAACCTAGTTAAGTTCATAGCCTGTTTTGTATTACTTTCGAAAACTTAATAATTTACACTTATAAAAAATGTAAACTCGTCAAACTTTTCATTCAGGATATTTAACTTACCGAGATCTGCCTGCAGTTTTACTGAACTTTCCTTTGACTTAAAAGATCAAGTTTTTGTATTTCTGAGAATTGCATTAAGTCGGTATTTAATTTGAAGACAATATCATTTACATATATCATGAGCGATATATATATATATATATATATATATATATATATATATATATATATATATATATATATATATATATGTATATATATATATATATATATATATATATATATATATATATATATATATATATATATATATATATATATATATGTCGTACCTAGTAGCCAGAACGCACTTCTCAGCCTACTATGTAAGGCCCGATTTGCCTAATAAGCCAAGTTTTCATGAATTGTTTTTCGACTACCTAACCTACCTAACCTAACCTAACCTAACTTTTTTGGCTACCTAACCTAACCTAACCTACAAAGATAGGTTAGGTTAGGTTAGGTACGGTTGGTTAGGTTCGGTCATATATCTAAGTTAATTTTAACTCCATTAAAAAAAATTGACCTCATACATAATGAAATGGGTAGCTTTAACATTTCATAAGAAAAAAATTGGAGAAAATATATTAATTCAAGAAAACTTGGCTTATTAGGCAAATCGGGCCATGCATCGTAGGCTGAGAAGTGCGTTCTGGCTACTAGGTACGACATATATATATATATATATATATATATATATATATATATATATATATATATATATATATATATATATATATATATATATATATATATATATATATATATATATATATATATATTTAAAACAACAACAACAACAGGCATATATATATATATATATATATTAATAGGGAAGGGAGTACCACCTCTGGCTGGAAGAAGGGGGACCCATAGCCTCGGAGGAAACCACACATAACGCATTAGAGGGAATGTTTAGATCCCCTGCAATACAGTTTCTTTGTGCTTTTCTCCTACCACCCCCTTCCCTTTTTTTTTTATTTTTTTTTCCTTTATTGTGTATTTAAAGGTTACAAAACATACAAGACAAATGCCTAAAGGTTATGGATCTCTTGAAGCTCCTCCGCTTCTGGACAGGAACCGAGGACGCAGCAAGCATTTCCCCTCTGGATCGCCACACTGAGACGCTGAAACAAAAAACTGGAAGCCCTTGGGTCTCTGGTGACGTCAATGAGCTTGGAACCCAATTCCTTGAGAAATCCCAAGGCACTCTTGCACCAGGGGCCATGCGTCTCAGACGCTATGGGAACAAAGAGGTATTGACCTTCCAGTCGCCTGTACTTGAGTGATTTTGCTGTTTCCCTGTGGTTGGCCGCCCCACCTGCTTGATCAGCTCCGAAGTGTACATAGGTGTCAGCCAGGGTGGATACACATGTGTAGTCCCACACCAACTGTCTACCCTCCTTCCATGAGTATATGGTGATGCCATCAGGGCGAAGTGCGGGGAAATCTGGGTTTTGGACCCCTAGGATGCGAGGTTCTCTCTCCGCTGGGCACCTAGCTGAGACGAGGCTTCTCTTGATGATGTCATTGACCTCGTTGTGTCTTGCATGCCAGCCCTTTGTGCTTCCGCAATGCAACCCATGCAGTCCATATTGGTCTGCTTCCACCCTGTTGCAAATACACTTGTATTCAGTGTGAATTGGGGCACCAAGGCGGAGGGCCACTGCTACACGAAGGGATTCTGGATCTAGGCGCATGCCCATTGCTGACATGGGTACTGCCAGGAGGAAGTCTCCTGCATGGGGGGCAGGCACTGCTCTGAGGCGGGCTTTCTCCTTGTCTGATGTTGCGACGCTGAGCATGGCATCAGCTACTTTTTCCACTAGAGGGTGGTCCCAGCCGGACTGTTTGTGTTGTTTTGTTGGCTCTATAATGGTTGCTGGGGCTGCAAGAACATCCCACTGATTTGAACATTCAGTGAAAGCAGGATCGTGTATTCCTGCTGAATCTCTCAGGGTTGCAGGTAAAATATCTCTGACGAGGTCGTGCGATGCATGAGAGGAGGAAAGGAAGGCTGGTAGAGCAATTTGGGAGGCTGTGCGGACACCAAGGCCGCCGAGTCTTACAGGAAGGGTTGCTTGCTCCCACTGAGAGTCGTCCAATGGCAGGTTCAGGACTTTCACCAGCATGGACCTCAGAAGGGTGTCATACACATTTAACTTAGGGCTGCTGTAGGATGGAGAACATCTCAGAAAGTAGGTCAACTTAGGGAGAGATAGGCATCTTGTAAGGAGAAAGAGAGCATCATGGGCATCAATCTTGTCAATCCTGTCCAGCATTCTCTTTAGGTCAGTGATTTTTGCAACCAGGACCTCCTCGATTGCTCGTGGGTCAATGGGGACACCCAGGAGAGTGCAGTCCGGTGGCTCGACAACGAGAATGTCTGGAAGAACATTTTGTATTTGCCCAGTGATGTCTGGGTTGCGGGAGATTATTTCACATTTGGATGCATTGAGAATGAGGCCTAAGGCTGCTCCCTGCTCCTGGATTTTCCTTATATCCTCCAAAATGGTTTCCGGAGTTCCAGCTAGAGTGCCATCATCCAGGTACCAGATGTTTAGCTCGCTTGTCAGACTATCAGTGACCTCTTTGATAGCTAGGCAGAAAAGGAGGGGGGCTAAGGGGTCACCTTGTTGGACACCTTCACAGGAGTTTATTTCATGCTCCCCAAAAAGAAGCTTAGAGTCCCCACTGTAGCACGATCGGATGAATGGGTAAAGGGGACGGAAATGGTTGTGTACAGCCCTGAGGACAGCGTCTCGTCTGACTTGATTGAAGGCATTTTTGAAGTCAAGCTTTACTAGTGCCTTCTGGTCCGGGAGATCAGCAATGTAAGCCCGCGCTGCATGTGCTGCAGCTTCACAACCTAGGGGAATCCCAAACCCGAGCTGATGAGGTTTCAGCAAGGTGGCTGCTTCCTGGCTGATAGATCTGCAGCCTTAGCTACAAGGCGTCGGAGGGTGTTGCCAACGGCAATGGGCCTGATACCCCTACCCTTCTTCTTTAGAGCACAGAGTGCTGCTCCATAGAAGACAGGCCTGATGTCCTCAGGGATGCCGCCAGCCAAACACATGTTGGAGAATCTGGTAAGTTCAACTAGAAGGTCCTTTGCAGCATCTCCAAGCACCGGGTTCAGCAATTGTTTGATGTGCTTGGGTCTTAGGCCTGTAAAGCCCCCTGCTGAACCTATTGGGAAAGACATGGCTGCTTTGTACACCTCAGATTCTCGAACAGTCAAGGGTTCTATGCCAGCATTGTTTTCCTGGGGATCTCTGCTGCTGTCGGGGGCTATATATATATATATATATATATATATATATATATATATATATATATATATATATATATATATATATATATATATATATATATATATATATATGTCGTACCTAGTAGCCAGAACGCACTTCTATGCCTACTATTCAAGGCCCGATTTGCCTAATAAGCCAAGTTTTCATTAATTAGTATATTTTCTCTAATTTTTTTCTTATGAAATTATAAAGCTACCCATTTCATTACGTATGAGGTCAATTTTTTTTTATTGGAGTTAAAATTAATTTAGATATATGACCGAACCTAACCAACCCTACCTAACCTAACCTAACCTATCTTTATCTGTTAGGTTAGGTTAGGTAGCCGAAAACGTTAGGTTAGGTTAGGTTAAGTAGGTTAGGTAGTCGAAAAATAAATAATTCATGAAAACTTGGCTTATTAGGCAAATCGGGCCATAAATAGTAGGCTGAGAAGTGCGTTCTGGCTACTAGGTACGACATATATATATATATATATATATATATATATATATATATATATATATATATATATATATATATATATATATATATATATATATATATATATATATATTTATATATATATATATATATATAAATATATATATATATAAAAATATATATATATATATATATATATATATATATATATATAATATATATATATACATATTATATATATATATATATATATATATATATATATATATATATATATATATATATATATTATATATACATATATATATAATATATATATATATATATATATATATATATATATATATATATATATATATATATATATATATATATATATATATATATATATATATATATATATATATATATATATACAACTTTAGAACACTTCCCACCAGGAGACTCGAACCCTAGCCAGCACAGAAGCCTTCCAGCAACTGGCATAACAGGTACGCCTTAACCCGCTCCACCACCCGCTCAGACCCTTAAAAGAGATGGTAATTTCGGAGTATTTAAATACCCCAAAGATCAACACCTCCCAAGAGCACCAGAGCAAGTGAGGGGTCATTTATACGTTAATTTCATCAAGTCCCTGTTAATATGGGAAGACACAGTGTCTCTGCTTAAGGCACAACTCTCCTAAACACGAGAGTTAAGTATACAAAGTTAGTATTAAGTATACAAAGTATATAAGAGTTATTGTATACTTAACTCTCGTGTTTAGGAGAGCTGTGCCTTAATCAGAGACACTGTGTCTTCCCATATTAACAGGGACTTGATGAAATTAACGTATAAATGACCCCTCACTTGCTCTGGTGCTCTTGGGAGGTGTTGATCTTTGGGGTATTTAAATACTCCGAAATTACCATCTCTTTAAAGGGTCTGAGAGGGTGGTGGAGCGGGTTAAGGCGTACCTGTTATGCCAGTTGCTGGAAGGCTTCTGTGCTGGCTAGGGTTCGAGTCTCCTGGTGGGAAAGTGTTCTAAAGTTGTATACTTAACTCTCGTGTTTAGGAGAGTTGTGCCATATATATATATATATATATATATATATATATATATATATATATATATATATATATATATGTATATATATATATATATATATATATATATATATATATATATATATATATATATATATATATATATATATATATATATATATATGTCGTACCTAATAGCCAGAACTCACTTCTCAGCCTACTATTTAAGGCCCGATTTGCCTAATAAGCCAAGTTTTCATGAATTAATGTTTTTTCGTCTACCTAACCTACCTAACCTAACCTAACCTAGCTTTTTTTGGCTACCTAACCTAACCTTATCTATAAATATAGGTTAGGTTAGGTTAGGTAGGGTTGGTTAGGTTCGGTCATATATCTACGTTAATTTTAACTCCAATAAAAAAAATTGACCTCATACATAGAGAAAAGGGTTGCTTTATCATTTCATAAGAAAAAAATTATAGTAAATATATTAATTCAGGAAAACTTTGCTTATTAGGCAAATCGGGCCATGAATAGTAGGCTGAGAAGTGAGTTCTGGCTACTAGGTACGACATATATATATATATATATATATATATATATATATATATATATATATATATATATATATATATATATATATATATATTTATATATATATATATATATATATATATATATATATATATATATATATATACATATATACATATATATATATATATATATATATATATATATATATATATATATATATATATATATATATATATATATATATATGTTTATATTATTAAATATGACCGAAAAAGTTAGATTAATAATTCTAACACGAATTTTCTCAATTTTTCCTATGTTTCTTTTCACTGTCGATGGTAATTGAAAAAATCAATTCCCTAAAGTTCATTTTTATTTCTAGTCTGACGTGACACTTGAACGCGTTTCATAATAACTTATTACATTTTCAAAGACTTTAGTTTACACACACACACACAACTATAACCTGCAAACACTAAACAGAGTTCTACTATGCTATAATTTAAACAGCTTTCAACTTATTTACCTGCATTTGGGTGAGGTGATATGTTACAACAGTTTTGGATGAGGTGAACAAAACTTTCAACACAAGACAGAAAACGAAACAATGGGTATAAATTGGGTAAATTAAAGGGAGGAATGGAAGTAACTGCAAAGGGCCCATTGGCCCATATTTCTTGATGCTTCTATATTGGTGCGGAGTCTTGAAGTGGGTAGAATATAGTTGTGCATTAATTGGCTGTTGATCGACGAAAACCTCCGTACTCGTATCGAGCAACACCTTGACATCCTCACAGACCGACATCACCTCAGCACTGAAACCAGGATAATCAAAAAACTAACAACGTTATATGGAGGACCTATGGCAATTCCACGAAGAAGAGATGGCTTCCTGAACCTTGCAGGAATCAACCTCACTGAGGACCAAGTCACTCTCCTAAATCTGGGTATAAACTGTCACGTTATGTCCAGACCGAGTGAGATGGCACGGAAAGTGGAGTTGGAGATCCTGTTGGACGACATATTAAACCTCGAGACACAAAAGAAGGTCACCACCAAAGACACCTTACAAGCAGAACTTATTGCGGAAGGAGGAAAGAATCGAGGCAACTACAGAAGCACCATACTGTCCCCCGAGCTCAAAGCGGCAGCTAAGAGTCCTCGTGAGAACAAGGAGATAGTCGTCAGGAGAGGTGACAAGTCGCCAATATACGTCATTCTTATAAAAGAAGAATATCTGGCGAAAATAAACCTCATTCTCTCTGACCAAACTAAATTCCAAAGGGTAATGATCAAGATGGAAGCAAGTCCATGAAGAACTCTGAAGGGTAAGGCAGGTCCTAGTCAACAACGGCTTCTCCAATGGTTTCGTTGAAGACATCATAAGAAGGAAAGTGAAACGCCATGCAACCTCTGAAGAGACAACTAACACAACACTAATACCCCCTATTAGACTATTTTACAGGAACTTCTTTTCTACAGCTCATAAAACTGAGGAAAGGGTCCTGAAAGATATTGTTAATAGAAACGTTATCCCTATAGACAAAAATCAGAAGATACAATTGACGATTTATTATAAAACCAAGAAAACGGCCAATCTACTCATGAGGAACTCTCCAGACACAAAGCAGAATGCTTTAAAAGAGACCAATGTCGTCTTTGCCTTCAAATGCCCACTTGGGGACTGTAAGCCTCAAAGAACTCAGTATATAGGCAGGACAACAACATCTCTTTCCAGGCGATTAACGATGCATAAGCAACAGGGCTCCATTAAGGAACACATAATCTCTTCCCACAACCAGACCATCACCAGGGAAATCTTAACAAAAAACATGGAAATTATCGATAGATACAGCGATAGCAGGCGGCTTGATATCTGCGAGGCATTACACATCAAGAAGTCAACACCAGCAATCAACAGCCAATTAATGCACAACTATATTCTACCCACTTCAAGACTCCGCACCAATATAGAAGCATCAAGAGGAAGTATGGGCCAATAGGCCCTCCGCAGTTACTTCCATTCTTATGCTCTCATATCCAACTATTACCCATTGTTTTGTGTTCTGTCTTCCATTTGTCACAAATTTGTTCACTTCATCCAAAACTGTTGCACCATATCACCTCACCCAACTGCGAGTATATGTAAGACGGATAAGCTGTTTAGTGTTAGTTTAAGTAAAACTCTGTTTTGTGTTTTCAGGTTACAGTTGTTTGTATAAACTAAAGTCTTTGAAAATGTAATAATTTATTATGAAACGCGTTCAAGCATCGCGTCAGACTAGAAATAAAAACGAATTTTGGATCATTGATTTTTCAATTACCATCGACAGAATAAAAGAAACATAAGAAAAAATGAGAAAATTTGTGTTCGAATTATTAATCTCACTCTTTCGGTCATATTTAACAACATATGTTTACAAGAAAGACTGCTACCAAAGTATACTATAAGGACAGGATAATGATAGGATAAGAACTGGAATAGCAGAAAGAAGCATCATTACCTAACTAATATAGCAATTGTGGGTATTGAACAAAATCGTATATATATATATATATATATATATATATATATATATATATATATATATATATATATATATATATATATATATATATATATATATATATATAATTAAATATGACCGAAAAAGTAAGATTAATAATTCTAACACGAATTTTCTCAATCTTTCGTACATTTCTTTTCACTGTTGGAGGTAAATCAAAAATTAATTCTCCAAAATTCATTTTTATTTCTAGTCTGACGCGACACGAGCGCGTTTTGTAAAACTTATTACATTTTCAAAGACTTTAGTTTACAAATACACAACTGAATAGAACTTACGCATCTCCGATTTTATATCTACATTTGAGTGAGGTGGATGGGGTGAGGTGGCATTAATAGGGTATTAATTTCATCAACACAAGACAGAACAAGAGGTGGCATTAATAGGGTATTAATTTCATCAACACAAGACAGAACACGAAACAATGGGTATTTGAATAGAAGTGTTTGTAGAAAGCCTATTGGTCCATATTTCTTGATGCTTCTATATTGGAGCGGAGTCTTGAGGTGGGTAGAATATAGTTGTGCATTAATTGGCTGTTGATTGCTGGTGTTGACTTCTTGATGTGTAGTGCCTCGCAAACGTCAAGCCGCTTGCTATCGCTGTATCTATCGATGATTTCTGTGTTGTTTACTAGGAAATCCTAGTAAACAATAGTCCTGGGGACCATTCAGGCTTGCTTGCATTTGTGTTCCTCACGTGTGCCCCAAAGAATGAGGTTATTTGATAAAATGCTATGCCCAAGATTACCATCCGAGTGCCGGCGGGGAAGTGGTTCAAATAGATTCGGCTATCATTTCCTTATGTCCGGTCGTGATGGTCAAGCGGATTAAGGCGTCCCTGTAGATACCAGTTGCGTTGCTCCTGGGAGTATGGGTTCGAGTCACTTCTGGGGTGTGAGTTTTCAGTCGCATATAGTCCTGGGGACCATTCAGGCTTGTTTGCATATATATATATATATATATATATATACATTATGCGTTAATGGTTCTAATAATGGAACCAGAAACTTAGCCACTTTATAATTAAAAGTGCCAATTGCTGATAAAATAGGACGAATCGGTATACCTGCTTTATGAACTTTAGGTAACCCATACAAGATGCCAGGCTTAGAGCCAGTTGCAAGTAATTTAGTATAATCGAAAAGAGAGTCTTTCAAACTTCTTAAAACTCTATTCAGTTTATCCTCACATTTCAAAATATACGAGAATGGGTCTATATCAACCAACGTAAATTTAGAGGGGGTCTTCTAACAACCTATCCACCTTATTAACATACTCTAATTTGTCCAAAACTACTATACCCCTACCTTTATCTGGCCTGGTAATGCAGATACTCCTATCATTCTTTAAGCTATTAATACACTCCAATTTCCTTTTGTCAAAAGGAGGGAATGTAGATCTATATTTACCAAAGTCGTTAAAGACTTCATGTGCTAAGGAGGAAACAGTACTGATGATATTGGTCCAACTATAATTTGTACCAGACCTTAGGGTACAAGTTTTCAATGTGTTGCATAACCGCTCAAAACCTAAAAAATGATAAACAAATTTAGGTTTTTTACAAGTCAACCCGAAGTCTAACCCTAGAGAGAGAAGTTCTTTCTCAATAGGAGACAGAACTCTCTTTGAAAAATTGAAAACCACCTTATCAGGGTCCACCGAATTAAATGCAGGTATACCCAAGTTACGCAATTTCTTCTCGTGAATAAGTCTACATTTTTCAACCCTTTTTTCATTATAATTTTCATATTTACATTTTAAAGATGCAAAATCAACCCAGGAAACCAAGATCTTGAATTTCTCCAAGTTCACGTGCAATTCACTTTTCAGCTTATTTACCCGCTTCTGCTTTTCAGATATTTCAAAGTCCAACAATCTTAATAACCAAGAATTATATTCACTTGTCAACGCAAATTTGTCGGAATACACTTTAAACCTGAGGAATCTTGGGACCAAACGATGCGCCTTACAGGTTTGTAGAAATTCCAAATCCAAGTGAGCCTTCTTAACTGCGAAATCCACCTTCTCTATTCTTCTGTATAACGTAACTGTAGGTCTTCCATATCGTTTTACTAAAATATTTATGATCGATGTTCCCTTCGGGAATCTTAATTTTAAGATGAATAGGAAAACCAGGGATATACTGAACATCTTGTATCAGAATCTTTACTTTAAAAAACATAACGTTTCGAATACTTCTCGTATTCATCATCAGATCTAAAAGAAAAAACAGAAATCACAGTCAAATAGCTGGTAAACAAAGAACTCATACTGAATATAATTGCCTATCAAAGAAAGGAAAAAGCTTAAAAAACAAAAACACTTAAGCGCACTTAAAGTGATCAATACAAATAAAACTTATTAACTGTCACATATATTAAAACTAATTTAAAATCCATTAAACTACAAGATGAAATTTATAACTACTAAAACAAACCATTCTATTAAACTTACGTGAAGTGATCAAAAGTGAAACTTGATACCTAACACATAGATACTAAACACTATAACAAATATTTATATAATGTCTACAAATCTACAAAAAATGTATGTAAAATACAAACAGAATAAACGACAATTATAAAGTACTAACCAAAATCTTATAAAAACTCAAATATTAAATAAAATTAAATACCAAAAAATGTATTATATATCCTACATAGAAAATTATATTAATGTGCAATGTTAAGACTTGAAATAAGTAAGAAAGGGCAAAGACATGGTAAACTAAACAAAATTAAACTACCAAAATAAACTAAAAATCAAATTACAGGGCCTACTGTGCACTATACAGTGTACAATTGGACAGCTGAAAGGTTGCTATTTAACAGAGGCCGCAGTTCCTTTATATATAAGGATTCCATTATTCTCAAATCTGACTGGCCATTCATACAAGTGTCCAGAATTTTAAAATCAGATTCCAGCAGAGAATGATCAAACTCATAACAATGGTTTCTAATCTCCGAAAATGCTGGTTTAGATAATGGTAATCCAGTCCTAAAAGATAATCCCCGGTGCTCAAGTATCCTAATCTTAAAGTTCCGAATGGAACTCCCGACATATCCAGCATTACAGCTGGAACAATTATACATATATACGACATTTGAGCACAAGGGGATAGGCACTTTATCTTTAAATTTAAAATAAGAGCCTATGGTATTTGTGTTGACAAAAATAAATCTAAAGTCTACTTGAGGATAACACTGCTGCAACAGTCTCCTCAAACGACTCCTTATAGAAAAGCTAATACTGCCATAAAATGGTAATTTAATATATTTAAGATCCCTTTCCACTGTAATAATCCTACACGATGGGTGAAACTTCTTATTTAAGAAATTCCTTATAAAAGTATAAACCATATGCACAGGATAACCATTATTTGAAAAAAAATTCACAAGAAAATTAATTTCCTGATCAAAGTTATTCCAATTAGAACATAAAACAAAGGCCCTATTCAGCAGAGTGTTAATAGCATTTTTCTTAAAAATATCAGGAACAAAGGAATTAAAATTTAAACCTAAACCAGTAAAGGTTGGTTTCCTAAAAACATTAGTGTTGAACCCATTGAGGTTATTCACTTTTACATCAAGAAACGACAATGAATTATCAACTTCACACTCTGCAGTAAACCGTATATTACTATGTTGTGCATTAAGATACTCTCTAAATTTCTCAATATGACATTGGTCCCTAAACAACAAAAAAGTGTCATCTACATATCTTCTGTACAAGACTGGTTTAAAGGCCGAAGGACAATTATCAAGCCAATTAATTTCGTGAAAACTCAAAAAAGCATTGTACAGAAGATATGTAGATGACACTTTTTTGTTGTTTAGGGACCAATGTCATATTGAGAAATTTAGAGAGTATCTTAATGCACAACATAGTAATATACGGTTTACTGCAGAGTGTGAAGTTGATAATTCATTGTCGTTTCTTGATGTAAAAGTGAATAACCTCAATGGGTTCAACACTAATGTTTTTAGGAAACCAACCTTTACTGGTTTAGGTTTAAATTTTAATTCCTTTGTTCCTGATATTTTTAAGAAAAATGCTATTAACACTCTGCTGAATAGGGCCTTTGTTTTATGTTCTAATTGGAATAACTTTGATCAGGAAATTAATTTTCTTGTGAATTTTTTTTCAAATAATGGTTATCCTGTGCATATGGTTTATACTTTTATAAGGAATTTCTTAAATAAGAAGTTTCATCCATCGTGTAGGATTACTACAGTGGAAAGGGATCTTAAATATATTAAATTACCATTTTATGGCAGTATTAGCTTTTCTATAAGGAGTCGTTTGAGGAGACTGTTGCAGCAGTGTTATCCTCAAGTAGACTTTAGATTTATTTTTGTCAACACAAATACCATAGGCTCTTATTTTAAATTTAAAGATAAAGTGCCTATCCCCTTGTGCTCAAATGTCGTATATATGTATAATTGTTCCAGCTGTAATGCTGGATATGTCGGGAGTTCCATTCGGAACTTTAAGATTAGGATACTTGAGCACCGGGGATTATCTTTTAGGACTGGATTACCATTATCTAAACCAGCATTTTCGGAGATTAGAAACCATTGTTATGAGTTTGATCATTCTCTGCTGGAATCTGATTTTAAAATTCTGGACACTTGTATGAATGGCCAGTCAGATTTGAGAATAATGGAATCCTTATATATAAAGGAACTGCGGCCTCTGTTAAATAGCAACCTTTCAGCTGTCCAATTGTACACTGTATAGTGCACAGTAGGCCCTGTAATTTGATTTTTAGTTTATTTTGGTAGTTTAATTTTGTTTAGTTTACCATGTCTTTGCCCTTTCTTACTTATTTCAAGTCTTAACATTGCACATTAATATAATTTTCTATGTAGGATATATAATACATTTTTTGGTATTTAATTTTATTTAATATTTGAGTTTTTATAAGATTTTGGTTAGTACTTTATAATTGTCGTTTATTCTGTTTGTATTTTACATACATTTTTTGTAGATTTGTAGACATTATATAAATATTTGTTATAGTGTTTAGTATCTATGTGTTAGGTATCAATATATATATATATATATATATATATATATATATATATATATATATATATATATATATATATATATATATATATATATATATATATATATATATATATATATATATATATATATATATATATATATATATATATATATGTGTATATATATATATATATATATATATATATATATATATATATATATATATATATATATATATATAAATATATATATATATATATATATAAATATATATATTTATATATATATATATATATATATTTATATATATATATATATATATATATATATATATATATATATATATATATATGTCGTACCTAATAGCCAGAACGCACTTCTCAGCCTACTATTCAAGGCCCAATTTGCCTAATAAGCCAAGTTTTCATGAATTAATGTTTTTTCGTCTACCTAACCTACCTAACCTAACCTAACCTAGCTTTTTTTGGCTACCTAACCTAACCTTACCTATAAATATAGGTTAGGTTAGGTTAGGTAGGGTTGGTTAGGTTCGGTCATATATCTACGTTAATTTTAACTCCAATAAAAAAAATTGACCTCATACATAGAGAAAAGGGTTGCTTTATCATTTCATAAGAAAAAAATTATAGTAAATATATTAATTCAGGAAAACTTGGCTTATTAGGCAAATCGGGCCTTGAATAGTAGGCTGAGAAGTGCGTTCTGGCTACTAGGTACGACATATATATATATATATATATAATATGTCGTACCTAGTAGCCAGAACGCACTTCTCGGCCTAATATGCAAGGCCAGATTTGCCTAATAAGCCAAGTTTTCATGAATTAATTGTTTTTCGACTACGTAACCTACCTAACCTAACCTAACCTAACATTTTCGGCTATCTAACCTAACCTAACCTATAAAGATAGGTTAGGTTAGGTTAGGTAGGGTTGGTTAGGTTCGGTCATATATCTACGTTAATTTTAACTCCAATAAAATAAAATTGACCTCATACATAATGAAATGGGTAGCTTTATCATTTCATAAGAAAAAAATTTGAGAAAATATAATAATTCAAGAAAACTTGGCTTATTAGGCAAATCCGGCCTTGCATAATAGGCCGAGAACTGCGTTCTGGCTACTAGGTACGACATATATATATATATATATATATATGACCGATTTTGTTCAATACCCACAATTGCTATATTAGTTAGGTAATGATGCTTCTTCCTGCTATTCCAGTTCTTATCCTATCTTTATCCTGTCCTTATTCCCAATTTAAGTACGATACAATCATACTGGCTTAGCGCCTTCACTTAATAATTACCTTGTTATGCATGATAAAAGTTAAAAGAGAAAACCTTCGTGCAAAGTCGTTGCTCAACATTGCGAGTTCATTCGTCTATAGACTCATTTGTTATGTGAACTATGCATACTGACCTATGTTCAGTATGTCATATACGAGGCCATGTTCTGCATCCTTACTAATTGAATCTCCCATGCAGCCAGTATTGAGAACTTTGTTAATTGCAGGTAAACTGGAATCGTATACAGTTGTATTGCATGACATCAATTTTGTTAGACACGAACGCCCTCTAGTAAATAGAGGAATTATAAGTGAATGAGGGGGAGTTTGAAATTAATGGGATTAATGGGTGAGTTGGAATTAAATGGCTTTTTAGAGGTATTACTGTTAGTTGTCGACTATTCAAATATTGCAAGGCAATAAAATGTCATTGAAAACCGGGTTCACACATATATTGATTGAATGGTAGTGAATGTTCAGGATGGGGCGCATCTGTGTAGGGCGGGGATTGATGATGCTTTTGTCTCTTCATTAGCAACCGTTGTTAGTGAGGTTTGCGAGAGAGTTCAACCCCTTAGAACATAGAGATTATAAAATGTGATTGACAGGAGTAGGTGAAAATGAGACATTTAGGCAGGAGGTAAATATTAAATACGTTAATTTTTGCTGGGAAAGCAGAAGAAATTATTTGTGCGGGACAAAAAATTCTGGATGTAAGAAGATTTCCCGAGGTAATAGAGATAAGATAATAGTACGAAAGCTAAGGATGATAAGATAAAGGACGCATCATTGTCCTACGAGTAAATTATTCTAAAACTATAATAAATATATAAGGGTCATGAATTGAATGTACATGCGTGCTCAGAAGCAACAGATTTTATTGAAAGCTGATTTTATTACTTAGCTGAGAGTCAAATAAAGGTATGCACACTGTTTCAAAGTGACAGAACAAAACTAAACAATTAGGAAGTGCAGCTAATAAAGAATTAAGAACTGCTTCATACTGACAAAAAAAACTAAATAAAGAGGAAGAACAGCTCTTTACGTCAGAGAAAACGTAAACAAATATCAGTGTAAAAAAGCGAATCAAAACTGAGCAGGATATAAAACCATTAAAAATAGAAATAACAATATTGGTAGCCAATTATCGTACTTTTCCAGCGTCTCAACGTGGCAAGACAGAGGAGCTGCAACACCACCAACACATTCATGGTTCTTGCCCGCCCTCTGAGGAGCTGGAGAAACTCACAAACAGTTAACACACTGTCAGGTAATGTTACGTTACACTAGAAAATGTTACTTGAGGTACTTAACGGCATAATAAAGTCACCTTAATATGCATTATATTGCATTGCAGTACTTTAGGTGACGTATCGTTGCATATGTTACAGTACGTTACGTTAAATTCGGTTAGGCGAGCTTGTGTTATGTTGCATTAATTACATTATAGTTGACTTTTTTAGGATATGTTACATGTATTACAATAGGCTTCGTTAGGTTTGATTAGGTACGTTTCAATAGGCTCCGTTAGGTTAGATTAGTGAAAGTTAGGTTAGGTCAGATTTGAATAGATTAGGTCAGGTCAAATTGGCTAGACTGAGTCTGGTTGTGTTAGGAAGTGTTCAGCAGACTTCAGTAGATTAGATTAAAATATGTTTTGGTTCCATTACGTAATAGTGTTACATTGTATTATGTTAGGAGAGCGGAAAATTGATAAACTATTTGATTCGCCTATTTTAATTTGTAATTTCCACATATTTTTTTTAAATCTAAACAACACGACTGCAGATGAAAATAATTATAACCCCCAAACTGACACTTCGGTAGATGTTGAAGCAATCTAATTCCGTAATGGCTCATCAACAAAGGCAAAATTACATCAATGTGCAACATTAGCATAACTTTCAGGAGGAGGCCTAGCTTGGCCCATACAACAAGGTTTTCCACTTGTACCCAACCAAAAGCAATTCATACATATGTATTACCTACGCATGAATCTATCAAGTGATCCCAATTTAATAAGTTAGCCTGTAATTTGTTGCATAAAAATAACAACATAACATAACAACAACGCTCTTTCGGTCGCCGACAGATGATCTTCAAAATAATGTTTGGCCGAATGCCGTTGAACTGCATATAAGAATTGCTTTCTTAACCACCTCAAAGAGTGAAGAAAAAGACGAGTGGAGGGGGGTGAGAAAGTACTCAAGAATAGCATGGGGGGGGTTGGGTCGTGGGAGAGACACAATGGTGTCAGGAACCAGGGTTCTTGGGTCATTTCTTCTCCATTGTGCCCAACATTCGTCCCCAGAGCCAAATGGCCCCAGCGCTTTAACCAATTTGTTTCGGATTTGGGACGATTGCCTTGGCATCACAATCTCTCCCGCTCGTTCTCTCTCTCTCTCCTCTCCTCTCCTTTACTACTACTGCTCACGTCACCTCAGCCACCGCACGGGAGAAGTCAGAGGTCATTGAACACGAGTTCAACAAGAATGATGACACACGGGGCGTTTCACCCCAGCTTCCCTTGATGGTCAGCATCAACACAAACAAGCATTGATGTGTGTAATGGACTTGTGGGAAATACTAACACGAAAGGCACCTTTAAAAGCTATAATCATTCATTTTTCAAATTGATTTTTATTCTAGAGAAAAATAAGGAAAGACGTTTGCAAATTAACTCTCCAAAGCTATTTTTTCACCCGTGATGGGCCTTATGTGCGTCGCTTGAGAAGTCGTTTCTCTAAACCCTCAAAAGTAGAGAGAAAGTAAAATACAAATTGGCAGCATATATTCCAGGCAGGTGTGAGGCGATATGAGGCAGTTACCCCTCTCAATGGCACCGGATAATCCTCCTTTGTGTCCTCTCTTGGTCTTGTAGATATTGCATGTACTTATGATAACGCTAGCTGTTGAGAATTAGGTCAGAGTGTTTGATGTGTAGTGCTTCGGCTAGGTTTAATCTTTTATGTCGCTGAATCTGTTGGTTATGATATCATAGGCGATCATCTGGTTGTGTATTAAAAGGATGTGATTGATAGAGCCTTGTTGCTTGGTCAGTGTTTGACATCTTGTATGAGATGGCTTACCTGTATATTAAGATTGTTGGGGCTGACCTCAAGGAGCATATAATCTCCTCACACAACCAGACTATCACCAGAGAAATCTTAACAAGCAATACAGAAATTATTGACAGGTACAACGACAAGAGGAGACTAGACATCAGTGAGGCCCTACAAATCAGAAAGTAAGAACAAGCAATCACCAGCCAATTAACACATAATTACATTCTACCTACTTGAAAACCCCGAACCAACACAGAAGCAAGAAGATAGAACATGCAATAGCATACTGATTCTTTCATTGATCCACCTGTTCATAGCAGTCATGTCCTGTGTCACCTCACCCCAAGAAAATATGATCATTAACAGACTATGGAAAAGTGTCTTTGAAAATGTAATGAGTGCCTTGCGAAACACTTCTAGGCGTCAGACCATAAATATGGTGTGAAAATGAACTTTGGAGAGTTAATTTGTTAACTTCCCTCGACAGTGAAGAAAAACCTATGAAATATTAAAAAGATTCGTGTTAGAATCATTACTCTTACCCTTTCGGTCATATTTAACATATATAAATATATATATATATATATATATATATATATATATATATATATATATATATATATATATATATATATATATATATATATATATATATATATATATAATATATATATATATATATATATATATATATATATATATATATATATATATATATATATATATATATATATATATATGTATATATATATATATATATATATATATATATATATATATGTATATATATATATATATATATATATATATATATATATATATATATATATATATATATATATATATATACATATACATATATTTGGGTGTTCATGGTAGGTTGTTCTATTCTTATGTGAATTGCTTCAAGAATTTGTAATCTTCTTGCATCTTGGGTTTTGTCTATTATACAGGAATTTTTGTTCAACATTTCTCTTGTTAGGGTGATGTCATGGGCTTGTCTCATGTGATTCCTAGGGGCACCAGATTGAAGATGGCATGTCAAACGCTTAGTCAGCTTGGTCGACGTCATACCTATGTACTTAGATTGAAGGTTACATCCTTCGTGGGGGCAAGTGTACATGTATACAACGCTTGACTGATGTAGAGGGTTCTCCGTCGGCTTCGGCCTGTTTTTGATAAGGAGTTCGGAAGTCTTCTTGGTTTTGTAGAATATTATCAGGTTTATGTTTTGGTTAGGAGTAATGCTTTTTACTCCTTTACGGATTATTTCTTTCATTATTCTTTCCTCTTTTATATGTTCACTGTGCATGGTTGATTTGTAATATAATTTTATTGGAGGTATTGTGGTTTCTGTTCTAGGTTCAGGATTATACCAACGGTCCAAGTGTCTTCTTATAGCAGCGTTTATTTCCGCGTTGCTATATCCGTTGTTCATCAATACCTGAGTTACTCTTTCAAACTCTCTACTCAGGTTGCTCCATTCAGAGCAGTGGGTAAGCGCTCGACGAATATAAGCATTGAGAACACTGGCTTTGTATCTTTGGGGGCACTCACTTCTACCGTTCAGGCATAATCCTATGTTGGTAGGCTTAGTATATACGTTGGTGCTTAAAGAGGTTCCTGTTTTTGTTATTAGTACATCCAAGAATGGCAGACTGTTATTTTCACTATTTTCATGTGTAAATCGGAGTACTGACTCTCTCTCTAGATGGCTTTTTAGATCAATTAGTTCATCTGAGTCTTTTACTATTACGAATATGTCATCTATTATATATATATATATATATATATATATATATATATATATATATATATATATATATATATATATATATATATATATATATAATAGATGACATATATATATATATATATATATATATATATATATATATATATATATATATATATATATATATATATATATATATATATATATATATATATATATATATATATATATATATATATATATATAATATATGTATAATTGAAAAATCAATTCTCCAAAATTAATTTTTATTTCTAGTCTGACGCGACACTTGAACGCGTTTCGTAATAACTTATTACATTTTCAAAGACTTTAGTTTACACACACACAACTATAACCTGCAAACACTAAACAGATTTCTTACTATTCTATAATTCAAACGGTATTTCATTCTATATACCCGCATTTGGGTGAGGTGATATGTTACAACAGTTTTGGATGAGGTGAAAACAAACTTTCAACACAAGAGAGAACACGAAATATTGGGTAAAGTTAAAGGGGAAAAATGGAAGTAAATGCAAAGGGCCTATTGGCCCATATTTCTTGATGCTTCTATATTGGTGCGGAGTCTTGAAGTGGGTAGAATATAGTTGTGCATTAATTGGCTGTTGATTGCTGGTGTTGACTTCTTAATTGTGTAGGGCCTCACAGATATCAACCCGCCTTCTATCGCTGTATTTATCGATGATTTCCGTGTTTTTTGTTAAGACTTCTCTGGTGATGGTCTGGTTGTGGGAAGAGATTATATGTTCCTTAATGGAGCCCTGTTGCTTATGCATCGTTAATCGCCTGGAAATAAATGTTGTTGTCTTGCCTATGTACTGAGTTCTTTGAGGCTTACAGTCCCCAAGAGGGCATTTGAAGGCATAGACGACATTGGTCTCTTATAACGCGTTCTGCTTTGTGTCTGAAGAGTTTCTCATGAGTAGGTTGGCAGTTTTCTTGGTTTTATAGTAAATCGTCAATTGTATCTTCTGATTTTTATCTGTAGGGATAACGTTTCTATTAACAATATCTTTCAGGACTCTTTCCTCCGTTTTATGAGCTGTGGAAAAGAAGTTCCTGTAAAATAGTCTAATAGGGGGTATAGGTGTTGTGTTGGTTGTCTCTTCAGAGGTTGCATGGCGTTTCACCTTCCTTCTTATGATGTCCTCAACGAAACCATTGGAGAAGCCGTTGTTGACTGGGACCTGCCTTACCCTACAGAGTTCTTCATCGACTTGCTTCCATCCTGAGCTGTGGCTGAGAGCACGGTCGACATAAGCGTTAACAACACTCCTCTTGTACCTGTTTGGGCAGTCACTGTTGGCATTGAGGCACATTCCTATGTAACAAACATCAATTTTTTTTAAATTTTGGAAATTTTTATACTAACTAATCAGGTCTATGTTTTTTACTGGCCTTTGTAAAGTCTTGCTTGGCAATGTAGCTCAGCCTTTAACTAAAGTTTGATGGAGAGCGTTTTGGGACCTTTTTTCTTCCCCTGTTGGTAATCACCTTTTCCTCAGACTCTGATTTACCCGTAACAAGCTGTGTGAAATTAGTTCGGATTTGCTTATGTACTTAGTACAGATTTCCTTATTAGTGCACAAATATCTTTTTTAAAATGTGTTTGTATCAATTTTTTTCTCGGATTATTTGTTTCTTAAGTTCGAGAATTTTACTGCTTCGTAGATTATAGGATATTGTGATGGGGGAATTTGTATAACGTGCTCAGATTATGGGTAAGATTATCCACAGAAATTGGTCAGCTGTGTATATTTCACGAATATTTATTACGTGTTTTTAGGTGTGCGTGTTTATTCTATTAAGAAATTCCCGACTACTTAATGAGAATTATTCGGTAGTTCAATGTTTCCGTCTTGTCTTTCCTTTCCGTCTCTCAATCTATAATTCTTTGTCTCTCATTTTATGCTGTTATCTCCCATTCTGTACTTCTGTCACCCCAAGTTATTCCCCACTGACTCAGTTATCTTCCATTTGTCTAGGTATCTTTCTCCACTTCGTGTATTCTTCTGTGTCTCTTCTCATTCATTTATTCAACAATCCATATACATGTATTTCTATTTCCACAGATATTTACACCTGAGTCTCTTCACCTTCCCTTCTCCTTCCTCTCTCCTCCCTCCCCCCGTCTCTCTCTCTCTCTCTCTCTCTCTCTCTCTCTCTCTCTCTCTCTCTCTCTCTCTCTCTCTCTCTCTCTCTCTCTCTCTCTCTCTCTCTCTCTTACCATTTATTTCCCCATATATTTTCTATATCGATTCCTCACAGTTTCTTAAATGTCTCTCCGTATTTCTTGATGTATATTTCCCCATCTTTTCTATTCCTCCAAGTGTCGTATTACCAAGAAGTAATAGTCTTCCACTATTACTTCCTGTCTATCCTCCACCATGACTCATGCCCCTTTACTCCCCCATTATATGTTTCAACCTTTGTTCCCATCAGCTTTTTCATTAATTTCATGAGTCTATTAATCTCAATGTTTCATTCTTCTTGTTTTCACGGCTCCATTTCCATCAGTCTCTTTTTTTTGAGATATATACAAGAGTTGTTACATTCTTGTACAGCCACTAGTACGCGTAGCGTTTCAGGCAAGTCCCTGGAATACGATCCTCTGCCGCGAAGAATCGTTTTTTCATCCAAGTACACATTTTACTGTTGCGTTAAACAGAGGCTACAGTTAAGGAATTGCGCCCAGTAAATCCTCCCCGGCCAGGATACGAACCCATGACATAGCGCTCGCGGAACGCCAGGCGAGTGTCTTACCACTACACCACGGAGACTGAACGAGACTTTTCTGTTCCACAATCCCTCTCCTTGCCTTATTCATTCCCCTTTCTTCCTCCCTAAATCATCCTCCTTCTCTCTTTAACTTCTCTTTCTCTCTTCTTGTTTGTCCTTGTCACCTTCGTTGCATTGAAGAGAGAAAGAGGAATTCACATTTAACTTCCCTGAGATAACTTGAACTTCGCTGATTAGAACTCTGAGATAACTCTGAGTTCATTCACGAGAAATTAGCTTCTCTAATATGGTTATTTAGGTAGTCCTGACTTTGTAAAGCCTAGTCTAATGTAGTGCAAATCAAATTAAAGGTAATCTTATTTAATGTGAGACAGCCTAATCTGGTTAAAATATAATGTATAATTATCTTCGGCATCCTAGTTTTACCTAGGCTGACTTAACCAAGCTTAGCCCAACGTAACTTAACCTTACCTAGCAAAAGCCAACAAACTTATGTTAATGTAACGTAACGTATCCTAATCAATCCTAACCTAATCTAACGTAACCTAACCTAAGCAAATCAAACTTAAACTCACTTAAACTAACCTAACTAAACTTAAGTAACCAAACTAATCCTAATTTAAACTAATCAAACCAAGAGTAATCTAACTTAGCATAACCTCTCTTAACTCTCACCAAACTACAGATTACCGTCTTACTACCAATGTTGAAAATTTAATTTTTTCAAAATCTTTGTTAAAAAGTCTTGCACAAAATCACCGTTCTTTATCACAATGTGGAAGCCGGTGCCTTCGACTGCTCTTTATAGAGTCACAGTGGCTTACCACTTTCTCCAGATAATTACCCTTACCTAAC